>NW_027272552.1:0-301236 GCF_040938485.1 Diadema antillarum | reverse complement strand
GACATTCCTGTATGGAGGGGTAGCCAGCTTGCCTGATACAGCTAATCTGAGGTATTCTTAAGAATATTTCAGTACAGTATTTCTTTACCCTATCAGACAGTTGACACTTTTATCAAGACATCAATAGGCAGTCTAGTATGTAGGCCTGTTCTAGAAATTAAATATAAATGTGGTGAACAGTGTAGGCAATAGGCAAAAAATATAAAAATTTCCTTCCTCTCCTGAGCCACAGGCTCTCTTGAGCTGTTACAGTCTGTTGATCTCTTTCTGTCTGGTATTTGCTGTCTTGAAGTGTTCAAATTTTTATGCCTCCGCCACGAAGTGGTGCTGGAGGCATTATGTTTTCCGTTTCGTTTACGCGATAACTTGAGTAATATTCACTGGAATTTTACCAAACTTGGTCCAAGTATGAAGTATGATGGGGCAATTATTTGATTAGATTTTCAGTGAAATCGGCTAAAGGTCAAAGGTCAAGGTCAAATCATAAAATTGTATCTGTTTACGCGATAACTCAAGACTGGATGGAGCAAATTTCACCAAACTTTGTTTGAGGATGATGTATGATGGGAAAATTACGTGATTAGTTTTTCAGTGAAATCGGACAGAGGTCAAAGGTCAAATATCAAGGTCAAATCCTAAAATTTATCTGGATGAAGCAGTTTTCACCAAACTTGGTCCAAGGATGATGTATGATGGGACAATTAGTTGAGGAGATTTTAGTGACACTGGCAAGAGGTCAAAGGTCAAAAGGTCAAGGTCAAATGCTACAAATGTTGCAATTTCCCCCATATCTATGCAATGCCCAAAGGTATTTTCTTGAAACTTGATGTGGACATGTACTACTGCGTAAAGATTCTCCAGAGAGAGTTTCATGTCATAAGGTCAAAGGTTAGGTGAAAATGTTGCAAAATCACTTTTCTCGCAAATGGTTCAATGTATCTTCGTGGAACTTGGTACATATGCATGTACTGTCTGGCAGGGATTATCTAGGGAATTTAGGGGTCATGGGTCAATAGTCAGGGGTCAAAGGTCAAGGTCAACTCCTCAAAATTTTACTATTTCCCGCATTTACTAGTATATGCAATGCTTGCATTATTCGTTTCAAAACTTAATACATACATTACCTAATGGAGATTCTCCGGGAAATTTCCAGCCAGAAGGTCAAAGGTCAAAGGTTAAGGGTCAAAGGCCACGTTTCAATGCCCCTCCCAAAAAAAAGAAAAAAAAAGAATCTGTAGTGGCTCGATTAGCCGCTCATTACTTTGTGTGTAGCTACCCTGTGTTTTAGCTAGTTTAATTTGTCACTGTTTCATTATTGAATATCACTAAGATTTCCCCGGTCTTACAGCTAGTGGAAATTCCCATGTATAGTTGGTTGACCTTTCAATCTGGTTTAGACCGGTTCACGGTCATGTCGTGTCGCAATAATGTAGCACACGTTACGTAGATTTATTATTCATCATATAGTGTTAATCCAATCACTGTAGATTTTAGTGCGTATTAAGTGCGTAATTATTGTTATTGATGTCACTTTTGACCAATCGCGACCTCTATTCGCGCATCACCCATCGCACGTGCGAGATGTCACACGATCCTTCGCGGCGTTGAAACACTCCCGCTTCAACCACCGTTGAGGAACGACTGTTTAAAGTTTCTACCCGGCCGCTGTCCTCTCTGCGCACTGTACCAGAGATTTCGGGGATGGAGCTTCGCAGTTTTGTTGCCTCCTGCACAGAACTTTCATTTATTCGTCCTCCAACATTGTCGTCGAGTGACTGCACAACTTTCATTGACATTGTCGTCGAGTGACCTCATCCATCCATCGCTCCCGCCATGGACGACCCGCTGTCCGGCTGAGCATCATCTATGTCTACCATCGTTCCAGGCGACTCACTGTCCTGTCGAACTGTTTTCTTCAGCCCCCCGCCGACGCCCGACACACCGCGCTGGTAGAGAGCTGCACTTCATCTCAACCTCCGTTGGCTCTTCAGCCCCGTACGACGGAGTGTCGCATCAAGTCTCCGAACGATCCCCGCATCGAGCTCTTCATCGCATCGCGTCCGCTCAGCTCCGCAGGATCCCGTTCGTCGAGCCCCTTTTTCTGTCACCGTTCCAGTTCTTCATTTTGGTCTCCTGCTACAGCGATTCGCTTACCTTAACCAGTCTGCACGCTTAAATCGCTCCGTTAAATGGACCGTGAACTGTGGACACTTAATCCGCCATTTGCCCATACACTTGCATTTACTGAATGGACTTCGCACTGACTTTCATTTAGAGTCTAGTTGGTATGTCCTCATTTTTATATTGATTGTATATTGTACTCTGTAGCGCTACATTCTACATTCTACATTCTACATGTCGTACGTGTGAATTCCCACATTAATCTGAGTGTTTTACGATGTCAAAAATTACACTTCTCTGACTTGTGCAATATTTTGATTTGAACATACCTACCATATATATATTTTGTAATAAAAACAGAAAAGGGAATATTTGACTCGTTTCAATTATTTGTGTGAACTTTTCTCCAGGTGGATCATAAAGTTAAAAAAAGGGAGATTGATTGAGCACGCATTTTTGTTTGTGTGATTGAAGCTGTATATGTTAACCTTCTGACCTTCACTACTATCTACACACACTCTATCTACCCGCAAAATCCTTATAAATCAATTTTTCCCACAAATCTATTTTGTACGTCATCACACTCTTTCTTCATACCTTGGAAATTACTCAATGCCTAAACTTCCCCCAAATTCCCCAAATATGTGTACCTGCACTCTTAGAAAATTATAGCAAACCCAGTTCAAGACATTTCTGACAAACCTGTCATTTCAGTATTTTGCCAGTTATGTGAAACTGTCATGGATCACACATTGTGAAGACATTGTACTATACGCCTATTGGGAGAATCATGCATTATGGCGGAGGCATCAGTCGCCATAGCGACATTTCTAGTTATCTTCTGCTGTAAAGTCCATTTCCAAATTTTAATAACCTTTGCAAGTATCACATTCAAAGAAGTTTTATTTTGACCAAACTTGACAGGAATTAACCCACAAATGGTAGGCCTGCATGTTGCCATCTTCCCTCCCCTCCCCTTCTTTTTTTTTTTTAGACGGTTTGGGCTTTCTAAGACCCCATACTTCATACATTGTATTGAATAGTGCTTGTCACTTCCTAAGATAAATAGCAACACACATGGACATTCATCGCTCAAAACGAGGGCGCTATTTCATTTCCTATTCACATCAGTCCAAAAACAATTAGCCCGAAATTTTTTCGGGGTAAATTACCCATGATTTGTGTGCAGATTGCCTTGATTGATCAGGTCACACATGCCAGGCATGATGGAATGCATCACGCTAATTCTTGAGGCGAATCCACATTATCAAATCCACACTACAGTAAACCTCGCTTTATAAGTCAGCATCGTATAAGTCGACAACTCGCTTATGTTGATGCGACAGAAAAGTCCCAATTTTTCCCTGAAGTTGCTATCCCTTGAAAATTTACTTGTATTAATAAGTACACATTTATAAGTCGACAACTCGCACATGTTGACATGAATTTTGAGTGCCAGCTGCATTATGAGGTGTGTAAATTTCCTTGCCTTAGTCGACATAATTTTTTGCTCAAATTCTTATGGCCATACTCTGAAAAAGAATTGTTATCGTGCTTAAATTCGTGGCATTACCACTTCCTATTTCGCTAAAACAGTGTACGTCGTGGTATTGTTCGTGCCGTACATCCGTTGTCTCGTACACCTGAATATAAAGGGCATACACTCCTGTACACTCGAGTACTAGTACCCAAGGTAGTTCACTTTCTTCCTCCCCCTCTCCATATCTCTCTCTCTCTCTCTCTCTCTCTCTCTCTGGGTGTTTGTGTCTTTGTGTATCGTATGATGGAGGTGTCTTATCAGCATGATGTATGGTGCAAACATGGAGCTAAAGCTGCGTGGTCCAATGAGGGTGCAGCGAGAAATTTTTCTCGAACAATTTCATCTCGCTTTTTTTGTCGTGTTTAAAATTACAAGCATCGTAAAAACTGCTAAGTTGAGTAAAAAACATATATCGTGTGGTTGCAGTCAGTAGTGTATACAATTTTGTCAAATACTGTATAGGTATATATCACGCCTCCTGTCTGCATGCTCATCGTTTGTTCATGCAGATGGTAGGGATATGTTTTTTAAAGGTGATACTCACTAGCTTTCTTTGTTCTTCCGAAATTGAAATAAGGTTTGATCATTATTCTGAAGATTCGATATTCTCTAAACGGACAAATTATAGATGCCTATGAATCCTAATAGAATGATCTTTGATATCCGAACATGAAATAGGCCCTTTCATCAATCTGAATATTCGTGATGTTAATTATTCCAAAGCCAGATTGGAAACCTGGGCCCGTTTCTAGAAACTTAGTGCTTAAATGCAACTTAATAATTCCAATGCAGTATATCAAAATCACATGCAACTTTACAAGTGCGTTGCTGAAAAGACTCGCATTTGATGATCCTTTGAAATTTATTTTTAAAAATGTACTAAACTGAAACTCAATTGCATTTAAACGCAACTGTAAAGATCAAATGCATGTCCATCAAATAACAAGCAACATTATATTCAAATGCAAAGAGCATTGCGGAAAAGACTTGAAGTTTTTCAAAAGAAACGAAACTTCGTCTAAAAAACGCAACTCTAAAAATCAACGCAAGTGCGTTTCTGAAAAGACGTGCATTTGATTTCATACGCAGCTTTTGCACCAGACTTAGTAGCAGGGGAAAGACATCACAATATTTGCATGTTTCAAACTACCGAATCGCAATGCAGCTTCACTATAAAAAATTAATGAAAAAGTGGTAACAAACTGTTACAGTTCGTTATGCCAAAGGTGATGTCAGTACAAAGTTTCATTAGTCAGAAAATGGAATGAGTGTTGTTTTTCTGAAGATTAGTAAATCTGACTATAATATGTCGTTTTCGGATTAACGAACATGTTTTATTATTATTATTTTCAGACGGGACCATGCCGTACATAGCATTGATGCTGCCAATTGGAACGCGAGAATGATAATTCTTTTTCAGAATATGGCGATGAGAATTTGAGCAAAAAATTATGGCGACCTTGGAGATGAAATTTATATATACTTTCACTCAGTCCGCACTAGAATTCATGTCGACAAGATCATATGAAATCAAACACAAGTCTGTTTAGCTAAGCACTTGAATTCAAATTGGGGAGTTACATGCGATTTGGGAAATTCGCATTTGATTTTTCAAGTTGAGTGTAATCTATATAGTGATTTAAGCATAAACTACAATACGATCGTTGCTAAGATATACTAGGCATGTTTTGATGACAAAAAGGAGTGAGATTTGGATGGTGATCCGCATCACGATATAAATCTTACTCTGTAGAGGGAAAGTTAATTTCCATCTATAAGTCAACAAAATGTTGACTTACATGTAAGGCGACTTTTGCGTAAGTCGACATGTTTTGCTTTAATAGTCCCCATTATATCTCTTAGGTGAGGTTGACTGTAGTTCACTAAGTCCTGCTATTTCAGAAGTTTCCCTGAGTGAGGGTTGAGACATTTTCTCGAGCTTAGCTGTCACATTATCACGCTAATTGAATTCACATTATAAAATATCGTGCTAATTTGTTATGTTGAAAAAAGCTCTGTTTGGAAACATCAGGCTGATGTGAAAGCACCTAGAAATATTTCTACCATGAAAATCCTTGTCCCATCACATTCTTACTATTTTCCCTAGGAAAATAATTTAAAAAAAATCATTTTCCCTAGGAAAATGATTTTAAGAAAAATCTTGCTGGTGATATTGTGGCGATTTTGCTTTGCGAGAGTACTCTTTATGTTAATTCTTTCAAGAACCGTGACGAAACTTCTCGAATGAAGTATATTTCATACAAAAATATTCGTACCAATACACTCAGATTAGCTAAAAAGAAATATTTTGCGGACCAATTGAGTCAATTCACTTGGAAAGTAATAAATACCGTTTTGAATAGAGGGAAGGCTGTAAATCCCATTTCTAAAGTTCAAGTTGATAATACTGTCATTGAGGACAAGTCTGAAATTGCCGAGATTTTTATTTCATACTTTTCAAAATAGGTTCAAACTTAACAGAAACTATTACTCTGAGTGATAAATCATTTTACGAATTTCTTTCCTCACCAAATGACCTCTCAATTTTTTTCGAACCAGTTGACAGGCAAGAATTAATCAAAATTGTACTTCAGCTCAAAGCAAACAAAGCCCCTGGCTATGATGACATGGGCAATGTCCTTATCAAAGACATTATACATGTATAGCAGATCCTTTATTGTTTTTATACAACTTTTCGCTACAATCTGGTCAAGTACCATCTAATATGAAACTCACAAAGGTGACTTCAATATTCAAGAAAGGAGACAAATTATGTATCAGCAACTATCGCCTGATATCTTTGTTAACTTTGTTATCAAAAATCTTAGAGAAAATTGTTCATTCAAGGACAACTACCTTCCTTGAATCTCATAACATCATATCTGACTCCCAATTTGGCTTTAGAGAAAAACATAACACAACTCATGCCATTCTAAGTTTAATAAATACCATATCAGCTTCAATCGAAAAATCCTGTCATACTATCGGTTTGTTCTTAGATTTTTCTAAAGCATTCGATACTATAAATCACGACATTCTGTTATACAAACTTGCCCACTATGGTATTAGAGGTAAGGCTGTGGAATGGTTCGAAAGTTATCTTTCTGGAAGAAAGCAATTTGTTACCATTGATGGATATAATTCATCTACGGTACCAATCACGTGTGGAGTTCCCCAAGGAAGCCTTCTTGGTCTTCTGTTATTCTCTATCTATGTAAATGACATTCGATGTTCTTCAAGTGTTCTCTCTTTTATCCTCTTTGCTGATGAGTCAAATTTATTCCATACTCACAGTGATCCTAATAAGTTAGTAAAAGTTTTAAATGTAGAACTTACACATGTAACAAATTGGATAAAAGCGAATAAATTATCTTTAAATAAACAAAAAACCAATCACATGTTATTTAGTAACTCTGTTAAACAACTTCCTGACCAAGTTATATTTGATAATTCTGTCATTAAAGAAGTCAAGATTACAAAATTTCTTGGTATTACAATTGACAATATTCAAGCTAACTTGGAATTGTCATATTGATAAAATTTGCGAGATAGTTTCAAGAAATATTGGCATTATCAATCACGTTAAACGGATTCTCCCCAAGTCAGTGCTTCTTATGTTATATTCAACTCTTATTCTACCTTACCTTAATTATGGCATAATGGCATGGGGAAATGCAGTACAAACAAAAATGGACAGGGTACTTCACTTGCAGAAAAGAGCAATGCGATTGATATGCAGTACTGCTTATAGATCACACACTGATGTCTTGTTTAAAGAAAACCGCATTCTTAAGATTACTGATTTATATCGTCTTCAGCTGGGTTGTTTTATGTACAATGTAGAAATTAACGCTACCCCTGCTGTATTTAAGGAAATGTTTCGAAAAAATAATGTTATACACAATTACTCAACAAGGTATGCGAGTGACTATCATCTTCCTAAAAATAGAACGTTGGTAGTTTTGGCAACAGAAATTTTATGTTTACTGGTCCTAAGCTCTGGAATTCCTTTGATCATTCACTAAAACAAGCTCAGAGCTTAAATAGCTTTAAGTTTAAGCTCAAAAATTTGTTTCTTGATAAGTACTAATAAACAGTTTTATGGTAATTAAACGTATGTTTATTTCAACCAATGTTTTCTAGAAGTACTTTCATTAAGTATACTCGAAAGGTTATCTTCTGTTTCATTCATTATTCTAATGGTATATAATGTACACTGTAAACACTTTGTACATAAACATGTGCTTTGTAACATTACATGACTTACTGTATATCCATAGTACGGTTCATAATTGTGCCCTTGTAAATAGTGTATATATGTTGTTTTCGTTATTCCACTCCGCCTTATCTTTGATATTATTTTGTCTATTATCTGTAGGGGGACTACATTTAACAAGCAGTGCTTCTAAATAGTCCCCTCCACATTTGTACATGTTGTAATTTTATCTCAAAATATCACGATATTTTGCATAATAATATACTCTGTATAGTTATGATATGCTTATAATGTCCACTATGTGTCATACCCTGTATATTCATGATATAATGTCCACTATGTGGAATATGAATAAATTTCAAATTTCAAATGTCAAATTTCAAATAAATGAGTATCATGGCATCTTTGCTACGCAAGAAGACAAGGTCAATTTTCATGTACAAATAAATGGGTATCGCATGCCGCAGACGATGCATACGCTCAATACTTGAAAAGTGATTGGGAGAAAATGCCTTTGTGATCAGTCAACCGCGAAGTGTAAACAAACATGGATGCCTCCAGTCTCCGAGAGAGCGTTGTTGGAAACGCACTGATCGGGTTCAACTTACATAATATAGATTTGATCTTGTAACGGAGGAGAAACTGCAAGAGTTCATCAACTCGAGCAACAGTGTAAATACCAAGAAGATGTTGACAATAATGTTGTTCAAGATCCTTACAATGGTAGTCTACACTTGCTGTTAGAATGTACCCAATATAGACCTACTCACATTTTTAGCAGGAGAGGATAGTCCATTAGACAGCTAGAAAACGTAGAAATTTAGGTGAGACTAGAAAACAGTCCTAGCTACTAGCTACCCACTGTTGCTTTTGAAACAGCCCACCGTCAGACCATGTTGGAGGCATATTACATGTATTGTGTACATGTACTTTTGTACCATACCATGTGCTCATACAGTAGTCATACAACAATATAAAGAATTCTGGGAATACTCGAATGCAGTTGAGTGAACCACATGATACACAAGAAGAGCAATTTTGAAAATAATTCGCTTTTCAACAGGAAGCCAATGGAGAGAACGTAACACTGGCGTGATGTGAGCAGTTTTCCTACTATAGGTCAGTAATCTTACGGCAGAGTTTTGAAGACGTAGAGTGTTGATTTGTTGTTTTGACATACCGAAAAACAAGGAGTTACAATAATCTATACGAGAGGAAATAAGAGCATGTATAAGTTGTTCCGCTGCTGTTTTAGTGAGATATTTCTGAATAAAACCCAGATTACGCTACTGGAATCTTACAGATTGTGATATGTACGCAACATGATATTTGAAGGACATGGTACTATCAAAAACAACACCAAGATTGCGTGCTTTTTCAGAAGAGTTAATAACACTGTTACCAATTCTCAATTAGCCTTTGTCAGCATTTGTCTTGACCCAAGTACCAATAACTCTGTTTTATTGTCGTTCAGCTTTAGTTGATTTTTGCTCATCCAACCTTTGATTTCATCAACACAGATTTCAAGTTGTTTTAATACTGTTGCTGCTGCAGTTTCAGATGGCGGGAAGGAAACAAACAATTGAATGTCATCAGCATAGCAATGATAATAAACATTGTGCTTCCGAATGATCTGACTAATGGGCTGAAGATAGAGTGAGAAGAGGAGTGGGCCGCCAACTGATCCTTGTGGAACTCCAAACTTGGTGGCTACAGGTTTTGACGCTGCATCATCAATCTTGATGTACTGGAGACGGCCAGAAAGATAGGAGGTGAACCAGCGCAATGCAGTACCAGAGACCTTGACAGATCTTATTCGTTGAATGAGGATTCGGTGATCGACAGTGTCAAAGGCGGCAGACATATCAAGGAGGACAAGCGCTGTGATGTTTCCGCTATCCATCTGCTTCAAAATATTATCACTAAGGTTCGCAAGAAGCGTTTGAACGCTATGATGAGGCCTAAACGCTGACTGGAAGAAATCCAAGAGATTGTTGTCTTGTAGATGCCCAAGAAGCCATGAGAAAGCAACACGTTCCATTATATTACTGAGGTAAGGTATTAAGTTGGATATAGGACGATAATTCAGCAGGATTTCAGGGTCTAAACTGGACGAATCACAGCTGTCTTCTGTTCATGGCAGGTGGGATGATGCCAGTTGAAAAACTCTGATTAACTATTTTAGCAATGCAGGGAGCAAATGCAGGCAAACATTTCTTCAGAAGAGTGGAGGGCATTGGGTCCAGCTCACAAGACGTACATGGTGATTTCTGTATGATCTCAAATATCTCATTAATAGATGTGGGAGAAAGACATTCCAGGCATGCAGAGGTCTTCACAGTGAAGTCAGTCATATGGACAACAGGAAGAGATGAACGAATGGCCATAATTTTACTGACGAAGTATTTGTTGAATTGATCAGACAAATCTTTGTTTGATTCATGCTGAGGAAGAGAGGACGTTTGCTTTCTGCTCAGGAGTTCATTTGCAACTTTAAATAACTGTCTAGAGTCTTTCCCACAGTCTTCAATTCTCTTTGAGTGATATATGCTACTTTAGCTGCACGGATGGAGGCCTGAACCCGCTGTCGTTGCTGGCAATACAGTTGTCTATGGATCTCAAGTTTCGATGATCTCCATTTCCTCTCGAACTGCCTTCAAACTAACCTTTCTTGTCGTATTTCGTCACTGTACCATTGAGTCATAGGGCGAACTACGACAGAGCGACGTTTTACTGGAGCATAATTATCCAGGATGGCAAAAAGGGTGGAGTTATATGCAGTGACAAATTCCTCGGTGCTTCCAGCAGCAGTACACTTTTCATTCAGCGAGAGAACTATTGGATCACTGCAGATTTGTTATGGTCTATCGCCTTAATGTTCCAAGACATGATGAGTTGTCTTTTGGCAGCACACTTTGGAATGTTCAGATTGCACATGATATATTACGTGATCATAACAGAGCCTTCTAACAGTGCTGTAATAGCAGTGATTTCTGTCTCCCTTTCATTTTTCCCCTTTTTAGGGGGCATACAGGGGAAGAGATGTACTTATATAGGACCTTGTTTTGTCATACAGAAGTATCATTCCTGTCTAATCATGAAATGCAGTTGAAGAAATGTCATTTATTTTCCAATATGTAGTACCACAAAGTTTGAGCTAAAGTAGCCCGAGAGAGAAAGAGATAGACGGCGTTTGTCAGCTCAAACACAAACTTTGAAGGACTACAGATTGAAAAGTAAATGACATTACTTCAAATTCTTTTCAATGTATCAACAGAAAATATGCTTCTGCTGATATTTTGAGGTCTGAAACACAATTTCACCTCCGTGTACCTCCTAAAAATGAAGAAAATGAGTGGAAGGCACAGTTTGCTCCATAGGCTTACATGTTAAGAAGCTCGCGTTATTATTACTAAAATGGCCACCATTGGGCTCCATGTTGGGCTCCATGGCGTACTACACCCGTTTGCATGCGAAATCGCGAGAGTACGCCCTCTTAGCGTT
Source organism: Diadema antillarum (assembly GCF_040938485.1). Taxonomy (NCBI): domain Eukaryota; kingdom Metazoa; phylum Echinodermata; class Echinoidea; order Diadematoida; family Diadematidae; genus Diadema; species Diadema antillarum. The sequence goes on along the minus strand of NW_027272552.1, from coordinate 289,855 downwards.
AGCTTCTATACTCTTTGGTTTAAACCAGAGCCTCTCAGGCCTGGTAAAATTGTATGATATGCTGTACACATCTATATTTTTGCATGATTAATTTTTCACATTGAGCAGCTCAAAAACATATTCCCGGGTTTTTGAATAGGCGCTTTGCAGTTGTCAACTCATTGAAAATATGCAGAGAAAATGTTGAAGATATTTTTGCAGGTCTTAGAATTTGCACTAGCCAGAAGTAGCGCAAAATATGTGAAAATTAATGTACCACTAAAATTTCTGCATTTACATACTCAAAGTATATAGGGGGTATATGGGAATCAGCGTATGATCGGTCGGTCAGTCGGTTAGGCAGTCAGTTGCAAATTTTGCGTCACTATTTCTTTCTGCAGTTTTAAAGCAATTTAGATAAAACTTGGGGTACATGATGACATTGAGGTATAGATGTGCAAGACATGTTTTGTTTTTTTTTGTCAGAGAAAGTGTTGCCATGGTAACCACAATTTTCCCATAACCTTGTGGAGCGAACTACTTCCGCAGTATTTAAGCAATTCATTTCAAATTGGTATGTATAATGATCTGTAGGTGTTGTGATGCAAGACACTCTTTGTGTATGTACCTGACAAGGCATTGCCATGGCAACTGCATATTTTCTCAAAAATCTTGTGGAGTGAACTACTTCCACAATTTTGAAGCAACTGAAATCAAATTTGGTGGATATCGTGGCATTAAGATATAGATGTGGAAGACCTGATTTTTTTTTTGTGAGACAAAGCGTTGCCATGGTAACCACAATTTTACCAAAACCTTGGGGAGCAAACTACTTCTACATTATTTAAAGGGAACCAGTACTTGCAGATGAAGTTTCTCTTAATCAATTGTATTACTTATTTGATTTATTCATTGCAAATTTGAGCTAAATCGGACAAGGAATACGGAAGCTATAGCTCTTTGAATAAATGAGCCATTGAGGGTGACAAATTACTACATTTTCTACACAAATTCTTTTTAAAGTTTTCTCTTGACTCACACTCAGCAAAAAAAAAGAAGAAAATAAACACTTTTTCAAGTTTATATTTCTCATAGAATATTTGTCTAAAAGTAAATATATTATATATCATATGGAAGGTAATTTAATTGGCTATCACTCTGTTAGGTCAATAAAAAAGTAAACTTTATGCATGAGGGAGCACTTTCGTTTTTCTCTTCAAAGGCACAAAAGTAAAAATTGCAAAAATTAGCAAGTTGTCATTCATGTATGCTCTTCATAAGTGCTTTTCCATGTACCAATAAGAAAAAAAAATTAACACAATGAAAAAAAAATAAATTAAGTTGCAGAAATAAAGCTCTGACCTCTACAATATCTTTGAAGCCTAAAAGATCAATGAAGGCTAAGATAATGGAGGAAAATCAAGAATCTTCCATCAAACCCAGATTAAAGAGAAATGAGAGAAGAAGCAATATAAGATGGTAGGAATTTGAATTGATTTCTAAAATTAGGAAAATTGTAAATGATATTTGATTCTTGAAATTGTCTCATGAATTCTTAAATCACTAAATCAAAAGAATGAAATAAAGATATTACAGTTTGTATTAATGGAAAACAGAATGACGACAAACATAACGGTAACCTTGGCATTTGTTCTGCACTTATTATTGATTGCTGTTGTTATGCTCATGATTGTATCCCTCGAACAGAGTTCGGAGGATACTATGGATTTGGCCTTGTCACATTGCCGCCGCAGCATCTGCAGCGTCCACAGCATCCGCCGCAGAGAATTTCAAAAGAGCGCTCTACCGGCTGCACTTCTTCTTGAATCATCTTAAGATTTAGCATGAATGTGTATTATGGTAAAACAAAGAAGCCTATAAAACAGTATTGTTTTTGGTTATGGTGCCTTCGCTTGTTCCGTCTTTACACACAAAAAGGGTACTTTTTCAGGGACTGTTTGTGTATGCGATGGCTGTGTGTCTTGACAGAAATTTGTCAAGTTAAGTGTATCATAGTCAAGTGTACACCTATACCTATTGGTGATGCTGCCCCCACTTTTCCACCTTTTACAAGGTCAAAGGTCACCATCAGGTCAAAATTTGCAAAAATGCCTATTTATTCAATAACTTTATTGTTACTGGACAGATTTTATTCACACTTGTTAAGGAGGTGCATGGTTGGTTATTGTACATGTAGGACACAACAGTTTGTGATGACAGAGCCCTTAGTGTTCGGACTCGGATGCCATGTCACATTTTTGGTGTATATGCTCTATCAGCCACATTTCTTGTCAGATTTTATGTAAACTTGCTGTGGATGTTAGCAGGGGGTTATTCTACAGGTAACAAAAGTTTTCATTGGCAGCACCCTCATTGTTCCAACTTTTAAAGGATGGCATTTCATATTTCCTGTACGTGCTATACCAGCCTGATGTCTCCTTGGACTTTATTCAGACTTGCATAGGAGGTGTTTGGATGGTAATTCTACATGTACATGTAGGACACAACCGTTTGTGGTGACAGTGCCCTCAGTGCTCTGATTTGGATGCCATGTCACATTTCTTGTTTGTGCTCTATCAGCCACATTTCGTGTCGGATTTTATTCAAACTTGCTATTGAGGTTTCTGGGTAGTTATTCTAGGTAATAAAAGTTTTCATTGACAGTGCCGACATTGTTCAGACTTTTGTCGGATGACGTGTCATATTCCTTGTATGTGCTATACCAGACTCTTTGTTCATCTTATTTCACTGTATCCTGCGACGGTTACCATATTATACAACATTTTGGCCTAAAAAGTCATCCAGATGGGGCATAGGGGACGGGTTTGGGGGATACACGTGCTCGAACAGGTCCCCCGTGCGAGCGCTCTTGTTTGAGATACTTTCTTCATAGTACAAATGTAAATTCTGTACAATATCATAATTTGATATATGTAACAATGTCGATACTTTTTTGTTTGGCAGGGATGTGCTGCAGGCAGCTGACATGTATGGACTAGAGGGTCTTAAAGAGGTGACTGCTTTCTATCTGAAAAGAGAATGGTGTCATTTTTTCCATAAGGTAATTAAAGTATGATTATTGTATGTCATGTTGTCTGCATTTTGCAAAGCTCGCAACTCCATCTTTTTGTAATTGAATCAGTGCCTCTGAATATTATTGCATATCAATTATTGGAGAAGGATTAAATGGAACAGATTAAATCCACTCATTCATTCATAATTGGAAAGAAATTTAATTTTAAAAAAAATATCGCCAGCTTGAGATGGAAGCAGGAACTTGTCTTCTAGATACACTGTAGAGTGTCTGGTCACAAATCAAGTCATAAGTTTAGCATTTAAGCTTTTGAAAACTCTGCAACTAAATCGAGCAATTACATGTGAACAACAAAAAGCTGAAATAAAAGAAAATTTTTCTTCTCGTTTGTGAAATGCTAAATATGAATAGTATTCTGAGTAATGTCTGATATAAAGATACAGCTTCAAACCACATAACACAGTTTCTGCAACTTGCTGGATTTGAAGGTAATACAATAAATGACCTTCAGATATGTATTACCTTTTTATAAACTGCAGAAATTTTACTAACTTTTTCTCACATATTCAATATTGATTGCAAATTCGAGGGGATAAAATTGTTGATGCATTAATCTTATCTCATCAAGATACTAGTGAAGAAAGGTATAGAAATGAGTAAGACCACCAAGAGATTGAAAAAGCACTTATCCATCTTGAATTAGAGTTTAGCTGCAAGACTTGTCTGCCAAGAAATAACTTTCAAACCATTACTCCACGTACAAATAAACTTGGGTTAGAGATGTACTTGGGGAATTTTATGTTATGATGCTGTGCAAGATCATATATTTACATGTAGGTCAGTAATAGGGTCACATGTTCCAAATTACAATGTACTTTTAAGTCAACTTTACGAGGAACTCGATTCGCACCATTGTGTCTGCTTGCGGGTGGTACATGCTTCAATGCACATGTAGAAGTAGAGTATACAATGACAGGGACACAAAATAGAAATACCCAAAACACAAAAGTGCTTTTCAATGTTGAAAAAGAGGTAAGTAGGACACCATCACCTAAAGAAACTAATAGTTCTCGTAACAAAGACAAAAGTATTTTAAGGTTTTTTTAATACAATTTTTCCCCAAACTGTGATATTTTTGATTTCATCCTTACAGCCATTGTGTGCAGACTGCATGTTACTTATTCCCCACTGCTATGCACTGAGTGAGAGCTTTGGTCTCCCACAGTTGTCACATGCAAGCTTGAGGTAGGTGATCTTGTTTTCATTATGCGTTGTGTGCTATTTTTACGTCAGCTCAGTTCATGACGTAGAGAGCTACTTCATGCACCGATCATATGAGGGCGCCATTTTATTTTTTATAGGTTGCATCCCAGCGTAATATTAAGCTACTTTTCAGCGCGACGCAGGGACGAAGAGAACGTCCAGCTCAAGCGTTGTCTCGAACATCCGCGCAGCAAATCTAAAGCTCCCTAATAATGGTGGTGGTGGTGTGTGTGTGTGTGTGTTGGGGGGGGGGATGCTAGAGCAGGGCCCAATATTCTTTAGTTTGGCAGCAATATTATAGCAGTCATGTTATGTTGACAAATATGATTGCAATTGAGGAAAAGCATGTTCAAATTTTAGTCTATTAGGTAACTAATACTGTAAAGGTGGATATTGTCGTGAGACTAATTTTTCGCGCTTGGCCAGGTAAGAAGAGTTTCGCGTGGTTTTAATTCTTCGGAATCAAAACATTAACTACTAGAACATTTGGCAAGCAAAAATATTTGCGTGCTTTTATTTTTGCACTAGTTTCTGGTTGCGTGAAATGTGCGAAAATTTAAACACTGCAAAAATTTCCACTTTTACAGTACATGAAAATGTCTGCTTCATGCATGCACAGCTGTGTTTTTACATCACTTTATACCTTTGCATTTTGGCAGTTTGTCGTCGTATATATATATATATATATATGTATATATATATATATATATATTTTTTTTTTTTAATATTAGTACTTTACAGAGACACATTTTTATAATCTACAAGTGATCTGAAGTATTGTTGGCACAATATGAGTAGAGATATGAAACATCAATTGATCAATGTAAAGCCTTGTTGAATGTCAACGTTGACAGATTTGATATTAACAGGTGTGTAGCATGTAGCACAGATACATTAGTAGGTCAACATCACGGATGGCCTTGTTTTGAATTACAAGCTTTAGTTTGGAGTCAGCCAATGACAGACCTGGAATACAGAAATCCATGGGCACAATCTACAATGTACATGATACTTTGCTTACTCCTGACCAATGTAAAACATTAAAGATATATAGCAAATGAAATGATGGTAAAGAGGAAAATTTGATCCAAAAAATGACCTAAGAATAAGTCTGATACAACCAGATTTATTTAACATTTGAGCTTGAAAAGCAGGAAAGAATGTTTCTGTTTTATTCATCACATACTGTAAAACCAGAAATATTCTCAGCATTAAATTTTTATGAATTGCCACTGACATTCAATGCAAATAGTGTAGACAGGAGCTTGTGCATGTATTTTAATTTTGCAAATCTTGGTTGGTAAAATCTTATCCAGTACTCAGGGGTCAAATTTAAAGAAACATAGTCATAACTGTAAGTGTTTCCTATCAGCTTTCATGCTCATACAGTGTGCAACTTGTATTTTCATAATGCGTGACTGTGATCATTAATTATTGCAATTTTAGAAAGCAGTGTCTCACATCTCATTAAGTATGCAAAGTGCACAGAAAAGTGCTGCATGCCCCTCTACATGTAAATCTCAGGTTTCTGCCTCAGTACTTATGGTGTTATGGTCTGACTGCCAGAGTTCTCTCACATTTAATACCTCAATTCATAGACGTTCTGAAAGAGCAAGCATTCCACATGGAATTTATTTTGAAGTTGCTGTATTGTTTACACAGTTGTGACAGCAGTCATACCCTTTTTGTTACTATCATTGCTTTGTGTCTTACTGGGTTTTGTTTTTTGCTTTTTGTGTGAAGACCTTTGTAAATATTAGTCTCAGTGAAGACCTGCAATATATTAATTCTCTGCATTTTTTTTTTTTTTTTTTGGGGGGGGGGAATATTTTGTAAATGTTATGTATTTAGAAGGCAAAACTTTAGTAGTGGCATTTATGTCAGGAATTATGATTTTGAAGCATTAAAAGCAGGAAACATTTTTTCGAGGATCTCCATTTATTTTGATCTCTTTTTGACAGATGGATGACCAAACACCTAGATCGCTTCTGGGCTCAGAAAGTTTTTGCTAGCCTACCTCTGCCACTGATGAACAAATGCTCTGAAGATGTGATTGACCAGCTGGTAAGAATTCTTGTAGCTGAAGTCGTGAGGATTCTTTTGTCATATTATGTCGCCCAGGACACCAGTACTGCTCAATCTTTAAATGACACTTTCATGCTAAACGAGAAACTTAGTAGAACAAGATCAGCTTTATTGAGATGCACTTGTAATGATATGCCTGCAGCAGTCCCAAGAGCAAGACTTGTCAACCCCAGCATTATCCTACAGAGTAGCATGTAAGTAAATGCAAACTTGACACTAATAGTTTATTTTCCTTCTGTAAAGAAGGGGGACATTTTTATGCCTCTGCCACCAAGTGTCGCCGGAGGCATTATGTTTTTGGGTTGTCTGTACTTTCGTCCTTCTGTCCATCCTTCCGTCCGTCCGTAATTAATTTTGTGGACAGCATAACTGAAAAAACGTGAGATATCCTAATGAGACTTGGTATGTATATGCATAAGTGGATGAAGTTGTGCCTATGAACTTTTGAGTGTACATGCTTAAGGTCAAAGGTCAAGGTCAAATGCTCAAAATTTCACAAGTTTGTGTATACATGTATTACCCAAGAAAGATTCTTTAGAAAAAAGTTTTGCAATGTGAGGTCAAAGGTCAAATATCAATGGTCATGTGAAAGTGCTCAAATTCCCCTTTTTCCCCATGTCTCGGAAATGGTCCAAGGTATCCTCATGGAACTTAGAACATGTGCATGTACTCCCTGACAATGATTCTCTTTGAAATTTGGGGGTCACGGGGTCAAAGGTCTAAAGATCAAAGTCAACTCCTTAAGATTCACTATTTCCCTCATATCTATGCAATGTGTCAAGGGTTTTTCTTTATATACATGTATTACCAAATAGAAATTCTCTAGGAAAGTTTTTGGGTCAAAGGTCAAAAGGTTAAAGGTCAAGTGAAAAGGCTACATTCCACTTCCTCCATATCTCGAAGCGGCTCAAGGTATCATCATGGAACTTCGTACATATATATGCATGTACTGACTGTCAGTGATTCCCTGGGTAATTTTGGGGTCATGGGGTCAAAGTTCAAGGATCAAAGGCCAGGTTGAAATGCTAAAATTTTACTATTTGATGCTGAAATTACACTTTTTCTCCATACTTTGGAAATTAGTCAATGCATATATAAGGGTTAAAGGTCAAGTAACAATCGTCAAAGCCCCTAATACCTGCTCCCTTAAACGATATAGCCATTGATCCAATTAACCTACTTCAAGGAAAGTGAACAATCGCCACATTTGTTACAAATATGTCATTTTAAGTTTTTGCTAATTATGTGAAATTGTCATCACTCATTGTCAAGACGTACATTGTACTATAGACTTATTGGGAGAACCATGCGTTGTGGCAGATGCATACCAGTCGCCATAGCAACATTTCTAGTAAACCATACATTGCCGGGTCCAGGATAAAAATGTCAGTAAAAATTGTAAGGGTAGAAATGTCAGGGGAAGAAGTGTCAAAAGTAAAAATGTCAATAGAAAAAATGTACTCTTTGCCATCCTTTCCTCATAGCCGTCATAAATTTTGATAATTGCCAATAATGCTTGTCAATGACATAGGTCAATTCAATTCAATTCAATCCAATTTTCTGTTTTACAACAATAAGAATAACATGATATACATCTCACTTTCTTTAGTGATAGAAATCATGTAAACAAAACAATTTGGATTTGACAGTGTAAACAATATGCACTTTGCGAAAAATGGAGGGACCCACTAAAAAGACAATGCTTGTAAAGTGTAGGCCCTTCATGAAAGAAAGACAAAAGTCAATGAAAATATTGGTAAAAATTGGCATCAAAACAACAGCAAAGGTCTCTGACATGTTTATATAAATCACAATCAAATAGAAGAAATTGATTCTGCCTGTATGCCAGTTGTTTAGCAACTTTCTCTATAGTTTACTGCTAATCCTGTTATAAATGAATATGAAAGAAAAATAAAGCCCCAAGCAGTCATTGTACAGACATTTTATCTTACCAATTACTATAAATTAAAATGTGTATGATGCATGAAATAGATTTGCTATATAAACATCCCTTTATGTCAGGTCACATATCTATTATACCTCACAGGCCCACATAGTTTTGATTTTTTTTTTCTCCATGTGCATACTGCTCTTGATGCTGTCATGTTTTCCTGTGAACTTTACTATTTGAAAAATAAACACGACAGGTGGAGCAAATGATTTAATTATAGTAAGTTAATGCTCAAATGTTTCCACCGTGATTAACATTGTAACCTCTGGCATATTTTGCTCTTGAATTTTTATTCCTCAGCCAAGGAAGTGTCGCTGGAGGCATTATGTTTTTGGGTTGTCCGTCCGTAATCAGTTTTGTGGACAGCGAAACTAAAAAACTGTTTGAGGTATCCAAATGAAATTTGGCATGCATGTGTATGAGTGGGTAAAGTTGTGTGTATCAACTTTTGGGTGCACATGCTTAAGGTCAAAGGTCAAAATGTCAAGGTCAAATGCTCAAAATTTCACTTTTTCCCGGATATCTATGCAATATCTTGAAACTTAGTTTATAAACGTACATGTACTACCAAATAAAGATTCTCCAGAGAGAGTTTGGGGTCATGAGGTCAAAGGTCAAGTTAAAATGTTCAAATTTCACTTTTTTTCCCTATATTTCGCAAATTGTTCGAGGTATCTTCATGGAACTGAGTAGGCCTACATATGCATGTACTGACTGGCAGTGATTATCTAGGGAATTTGGGGTCACTGGTGAAAGGTCAGGGCAGAAGGTCAAGGTCATCTCAAAATTTCACTATTTCCCCCATATTTATGCAATGCCTACAGGATTTTCTTCAAACTTGATATATACATGTATTACTATTGAGATTCTTTTGGAAGTTTTGGAAGTCTCAGACATTTTTGCGAGATGTTGTTTTTGCGAATTGAAATCGAGGCTATCGAATGTGTACTATTACCCCAGCGCATGGGCACTTTTTTGCATGTTGTTAAATTTGCGATCCAACACTGATTCGCGAAATTCGTGAAAATAGCAGCTTATTGAGTAATGCATATTTATGCATCTTTTACCTGACAGTGATTCTCTTGGGAATTTTAGGGTCATGGGGTCAGAGGTCAAGGGGCCAAATGCTAGGTTAAAATGCAAATATTTTACTATTCAGTGCTGAAATCACTTTTTCTCCAAACCTTGAAAATTACTTAATGCATAAACTTTAAAAAGGGTCAAAGGTCAAGTAAGTGTCCTCAAATCCCCAAATACCTGCACTCTTTAGATGATACTTCCATTCATCCAATTAAACCTAGTTCAAGGTTAGTGAACATTCAACACATTTGTGACAAACCTGTCATTTTAATATTTGCCAATTATGTGAAACTGTCATCACACATTGTCAAGACATTGTACTATAGACCTATTAGGAGAATCATGCATTACCGAGGAGGCATTGCCAGTCGCCTTTGCAACATTTGTATTTCATCTTTATTTCTGACACATCCACTTCTGCCATCTTACCTCTTTACATTCGCCCCAGATATTCATATCTGACATTTTCCCCGACATTTTTGCCTTTGACATGTTTACTGGCCATTTTAATAAGTGACATATTTACCCCTCTCTCTCTCTGTTCTGCCATAGACGTCACTGCCCGTTGGCGATCACTGATTTACCCCTGATACTTCTATTTGTGACATTTTTACCTGACATTTTTCCTTGACATTTTTACCTGACATTTTTACCTTGACATTTTTACCCGTGATGTTTTTAAACCTGACATTTTTCCCTCCGACAAATTTTCATGCAACAGTTTAACTACCACCGGCATCTTTACCCGGCACCATATTACAACTCTTACATTGCTGCGTGAATGTATGATAATGCTTAAGTCGACATCGCATAAGTCGACAACTCGCTTAAGTCGACACGATAAAAAAGTCCCGATTTTTGCCTTTGTTATTCCTTGAAAGTTTCTTCGTCTTAGTCCACATTTATAAGTCGACAACTCGCGTAAGTCGACCTGATTTTTGAGTGCCAACTGAGTTGAAATACGTGTTAATTCCCTCGTCTAAGTCGACATAATTTTTTCGCTCAAAATCTTATCGCCATTCTCTGAAAAAAGAATTGTTTTCCCGCTCCGATGCGCAGCATTTGTACTCGGTAATTCGCTAGTGTACGGCGCGGTACTGTTCGCACCATGCGTCCATTGTCTTGTACATGTACGTCAGAATAGAGAGGGCATACACTCATTTACATTGGAGAGTTACTTGTACCCAAAGCAGTTCACTTTCCCCTTTTTCTCCTTCTCGTTATTCTCAAAACGCACAAATTTTGTACACCTATAGGTCCTAGTAGAGAATCATTATCAGAACATGAAATTGGTGTTTCCGTTTATCCGAATATTCTAACGTTAATTACTAGTATTCCGAAGCGGTATTAGAAACCTGGGCCTGTTTTTAGAAAATTAATTAAAATGCAACTACATGTAATTAAATGCAACTTAAAATCAAATGGCGGTGCATCAAATCATGAGCAACTTTGCACATAAACGCAAGTGCGTTGCTGAAAAGGCTTGCGTTTAATAAACATATGAAACTAGAAAATAGTTGTACAAACCTGAAACTCAGTTGCGTATAAACGCTAAACTCTAAAAATCAAATGAAGTCCATCAAATCACATGCAACACTGTATTCAAACGCAAGAGTGTTGCAAAGAAGACTTGCGGTTTTCACAAGAAACTAGAAACTGCGTTTAAAAGCATCTCTTAACATCTACGGAGGTGCGTTATTGTTGAAAAGTCTTGCATTATTTTTTTTATCTCGTACGCAAAATCAAAGATTAAACGCAACTCTGAAAATCAAATGCAATTGCAAGTACATCACATCACACGGAACGCTGAAAAGAATTGTGTTTGATGATCATACGAAACCAGAAAATTGAAGGGAACTTTTTTTTAAAAACTCAATTGCGTTTAAATGCAATTCTAAAAATCAAATGCAAGTCCATCAAATCACACGCAACGCTGTATCTAAACGCAAGAGCGTTGCAGAGAAGACTTGCAGTTTTTGTACGAAACTATAAGAAACTGCGTTTAAACGCATCTCTAAACATCTACGTAAGTGCGTTTTTGTTGAAAAGACTTGCATTATTTTTATTTCGTGCGCAAAATTAAGAATTGAACGCAACCCCGAAAATCAAATGCAAGTCCATCAAATCACACGGAACGCTGAAAAGACTTGCGTTTGATAATCATCCGAAACTAGAAAATTGTAAGAAACTTAAACTCAATTGCGTTTAAATGCAATTCTAAAAATCAAATGCAAGTTCAACAAATCACAAGCAACGTTGTACATGTATTTAAGACGCAAGAGCGTTGCAGAAAAGACTTGCGGTTTTTAAATGAAACTAGAAACTGCGTTTAAACGCTTAAAAACTATACGGAAGTGTGTTATTTTTTGAAAGACTTGCATTATTTTTTATTTCGTAACAGAACTTTCGCCGTGACTGAACTTAGTCTGCACTAGCAGGGGAAAGACATCACAACATTTACACGTTTCAAACTACCGAAACGCATGCTGCTTCACGAAATGTCAATGAAAAAATAGTAGCAAATTATTGTTACAGTTCGCTCTGCCGAAGGTTTAAATCTCAGTCCGAAGTTAAATTAGTGTGACGATGGAAAGAGATTTGTCTTTACGAAGGTTAGTATATCCCAAAAGATGTCGTTTTCGGACTAACAAACTTTTCTTCTTCTTTTTATTTCAGACTGGCCCGCGCCGTACAGAGCGGTTATGTTGTGAATCGCAGAGCGCGAAAACAATTCATTTTCAGAGTATGGCAATAGAAATTTAAGCAAAACAAATATGGCGACTTAGGGAAGGAAAATCACACATGTTATTTCAACTCGGTCGGCACTGAAAAATCATCTCGACAGAATCATACAAATTTACACACATATCTTCGCAGCAACGCACTTGAATTTAAATTGCAAAGCCGCATGCAATTTGGGGAATATGTGTTTGATTTTTCAAATCAAATTTAAAACGTACAGTGTCTAGAAACGGGCCCAGGTTTCTGATCCCGCTCTCTCAAAATCTCTGTAGAGATTTGGGAATTGTGCGTTGTCGTTACTAATCCACATGAGATTTATGCATGAACTGAAACATAATTGTTGCTAATGTCAGTAGGTATGTTTTGGCGGCAAAAGGAGTAAGATCTGGGTAGCGATCCGCATCATGATCTTACTCTGTATAGAGTAAAATATCCCGTTTGCGGCAGTTTAAGCATTGTTAAGAGTTTTTCCAACTTGTAAACAAATCAGGCAAATTATTTTCAACCATGTCATATATCATAGACAAGATTATTCATTAACGCGATTGTTTTCATGAAAGAAATTTACCATTGACCAACGTAGTTTTCATGATTTACCAGGGCAAAACCCGGCACAATTTTCGCCGATAAGGGCGATATGCGACGTAGTATTTCTGCTTGCGGCACGATGTACAATCCCTATGCAATACGCGCGTGCTCTGCGATCTTTAGCTGAACGCCTTCACATTTCTCGCGAACATTGCATAAGCGCCAATTCCCATTGCGAAAGCACGTGAAAATAGCGTGCGCACATGCATTGGCCGCAAACAAGATCGCAATTCTGGCGGTGTTGTTGATGTCTTTCTCGTGTTTTTCTCATTTTTTTTCGATGGCGGCCCACATCGGCTCGCGAAAATTCTATTTTACGTGAGGATATGTTTTCAAAATCCATGAACATTGAGAAAACGACAAAAAATCCAGTTTCTTGGACCATTGTTTCTTAACTGTTATGTTAAGAAGTACCGAAAATTTCATTTTGGATGCGATATGTTGTCATTTAGGTGAGAAAATTTCACTTTCGTCAGAGATCGTGCTCATTTTATCGGTTGGTTTTTGTTGATTGCTAGTGTGTTAGTATATGTGTAGTGTGCATGTAACAGTGCAATGCTGTGTTTAGCTGTATATTACCGTGTATGTTGTACCTGCCGCGAACGGCTGCACGGCCGCTTACTGACGCAGTTACTCTAGGGGAAATTAGTTTTCATTTATAAGTCGACAAAATGTCGACTTACACGTAAGTCGACTTTCGCGTAAGTCGACATGTTTTTCTCAGTCCCAATTATGTCGACTTACGCGAGGTTGACTGTATGTGTTTCCATCCTCCACACACCTTTAGACAGCTGACACTGTGATGGAGATGTTATTTAAACTAGACAAGGTTAAGAATCAACTACCACCTGGCCAGACATCATGGGCTGAGCCTGTCAAACAGCTGGTGGCGAGGACTCAAGAGAAGGTTCTGGACTATTCAATTAGGAGGTTCAAGGCCATCATCACATTAGCTGGATTTGAAGAAAAATACTTGATGGTAAAAATCCTAGTCTTTCTTCCTCTCTCTTTCACCTACCTTGCATGGTGTGTGAATGTGTGTGTGTGTGTGTGTGTGTGTATGTGTGAACTATGATCATTTTAGACACTTGAGACAAAGCAAGATTTGCAATCATTTACTGCAATGAAATAAAAGGAAAACTCAAATGTACATGATAGTGATTCAATTCATCCAACCATTATCCTCATCTTGGAATAGGATAGGCCCTACAATTGAATGGGTGGTAGCTTTGACTCTTATTAATGTCTTTAGCTGTCTTTTTAATTTCTTGTCATCTTTATTTCCTGTACTTGCTTTAGATATCACATAATTGATGTCAGGGTTATTTTGATCGTCTCTACGCTGTCACAGGTTCGCAAGTGCAGGCAATTTTGCAATGACAAAAAAGAAAGAAATAAGATGTTCTGTGAAATTCACATCAACCCCCCCCCCCCCAAAAAAAAAAAAATAAATAAATAAATAAATAAAATGATTTTTCAGTTGAATGAAAATATCTATTTGGTTCAGCGAGGCTGATTTTGACATTTTAGTGTTTTCTGAGAATGTCCTCTGTGGAATCTTAACTCAAAGCTTAGTAAACGTGAAATCAGATACATACTGTAAAAAGAGGAATGTTTGCGAGCATTTTAATTCACAAATTTGCAAGAGCCAAGATTCGCAAAATTGAAATGCATGCGAAAGTTCTTGTTTACACTATATGCATTGAATGTTAGAGACAACTCGCGAAAAAGGCTGTTGTCTCCAATTCCTGAAAATGCACTGCAAAAACGTGTGTTTTATAGTAGTGTTTTTAATCATTTTGAACACCTATATTGTTCCTGTCTGAAATTGGGATTCTCTATATCCCACCCATGAAGTGTACTATAGCTTGTATAAAGACCCCACAGAACCTTCCAGCAGACTACTAAAACGTTTAAGTAAATTATAGAATGTTCTTAATCAGTGTACCAGATTTGGGGTTAACCTGATAATCCTGTCACAGAGGTTGCAATAGCGTATTAAACCCCCTATTCTACATGCAGTAAGGTATGGCTCGATTCAGTAGACCCTTCACTTCAAAGTTTCTTTTCTCAAAAGTATCATTTTGGCATGTTTGATTTTCTGTCATTTTTTTATTTATTTTTATTTTTTTGATGGGTTCTCGACATCCCATTTTGGTAAGTCATATGCCATTAGAACATTAAATTTCTCCTTTAGGATTTCACAGCAGTTAAAATAATAGCTTGCAGCTATGCATGTATGACTCTTGAATTTAGTACCACATGAGCTGTGGCACATTCACACACAATTGGTTACACAGATGAAATGGTATTTCTGCGGAGACATGTCCTTTTATATTTTAAGCTACTTTTATTTATGAAACTGCCAAATTTCATGAATGATGTGAGAAATATCAGTTGACAAAGGAAATGTTTAGTAAAGCTCCCTTCAATGAATTAACAGAAAATTTGTTAAGTTTGCAAGGCTGTCTTACTGAGAATCACCGACTCCTGGCACCATTTCCTATTGCAAGAATCCTCCAAACTTCAATTCTGCTCTGCTACTATGTGATTATTTTGATTGTCATCTCAACTTGATATAGCACAGGGGATTTTGCTTCTCTTCCTTAGGGGATGGGCTGGAAGAGAGATGTGGTGGAACTACTATTTAACAAGATGCTTTCTGACGGGTCTTTGGAGCACTGGCCTACCTTCATCCAGACTACACAAGACATGCTTGCAAGAGAGTCAGCATCCGAGTGGAATGCAGTGAGTAACCTGTACTACATCGAATATGTTTCCTACGAAGGTACTATGCAGTACAAATACTTGTTGACTTGTGTTGAGTCATAATACTCTTGATTATCAGTTACATGTCCAAGAGAATATCTAAATATGTCCCATATATTTAATAATACTATTTCTTCTGCCATATTTTCTGGTGTATAATCTGCACTCCCACTTTTGCACCATGGAGGGAGGAAAAAATAGTAAATCAAGATTTAAAAAAAAAAGGCCTGGGGATAATGAAAAGGGGAAACCAGGGCCCTGTTTCATTAAGAGTGGTGATTGATCGTATGCCACAATGTGAATTGAGCAGGAGTTCAATCATGATTTAAAGTCTGTTTCATAGAGATACTTACACTTGATTGCAAAAAAAAAAGAATCAAGTTAAACTTTTACCAGATCAAGCGTAACTTTATGACTGAAAGGAATCGAGCGTAAGTCTAGGAACTAAAATCAACACAGGATTTGGTGTAATGAAATACAAATAGAATATTACTGTCAGCATGTCTCATCAATCTCATCTCTTCCAGTCTGAGGCAGGCTTACACTAGATTTAACTGAGCTACATACGCCTGACGAATTCCATTATGAACTTATTAATGAACCATTATGAATGCTCATTACTTTAATAGCATAGTTGTAATTCATTTTGTGTAGTGCTGTGGGGACTCTTACCACCTCCCCACATACATGTACATGTACATGTGTGTGCGTGAAAGCTGAATTGAATGAGTGGGGATCAGAGGTGAGGCCGAGGGAGCTCAGAGGACTACACAGTAGCCTAGACCTATGTCACAATTATGCCAAAACTTTATATCCTGAATTCAGTGTTCCATTCATTTCATCAATTACATCAGGGTAGACTTAACTTGTGAAATATTTCTCCATTCCTATATGTTGTAGGCCTACTAGACAACCATCAAAAAAATGATCATTCTTCATTTGTACATAAAACCCACTGGACTGCATCTATGCAGCTGAGTTGAGCTGTACAATACCACCCACTCACAGTCACCCACACCGCAAGTGTAAAGACTTCAAAGACAGAGCACTGTATCTAGGCCAGTGTGCACACTCGAAGCCAAGCACTAGCACAGATAATTTTCTGTCTCGTAAAGTGTAACCATATTATATTCTTTTCGTAACATAAATGCCATGCTTCTTTTGAGGGGTTTTGAGTAAGAATGGCATAACAACATGGATAGATATAGTCCATGCTGAAAATGCCCAAAAGGAAAAATATTCTACTGCATTATTGAAACAAATGGTGGATCTCTTTACGTTAGTGACAGTGATACAAACTTGCCACATGAAATGTGTGGCACTAATATAAGCCTACATTCATATCTAGGTAGATGTTTCAAATTCACCTTTATCAAGACACACCAAAATCACAGGAAATACTTCATAACTCATATTCCGTCACTCATTTAGATTTAAACCAAATCGGATATTGGGAAGCATTGTTATCAATGTCCACTAGCATGTCATTGCCAGCTTCGCCATTATATGAGCTGCTGCCTACACAATCTGAAACTAAAGTTAGCTAAGTATCTTATTTTACACATGTATGAGATATTGCATGTTGTTGCTCAAAACAATTCACTCTTTGTGAGCTTTGCATCGTCTGCTGCTTTACAGTCTGACAGTGAAATTACACTGTCTTGTAATCACTTGTGGGCACGTATGAGGGTGTCAAACTCCATTGCAGAAAACTGAAACATGATCTATGCCAACTTTGTAACAGACAAATTATTTTATTTTCTAGGAGTAGGTTGTTTGTTTGGATCCAGTATTCAGCATGTTCGCTATTTCCTTTCCTTAGGTGGATTTTTTAATTTGAAAGCTAGTACACATCAAGTAGATTTTAATAGCATTTCTTCAAACAAGAATTCTGTATGTAACATATGGAGTTACCAAGGTTGAATGAGCATTAAGGAGAATTTGGCCTGGAAAAATATGTTTGAGTTTATTGAGGATACCGGTATTGATAGAAGGGATATTGCTGAGATAATCAATGTGCGAATTTGAAAGGAAGGCACTATCATCAACGAGAACCTTGCAATTTTGGACAATTAATTTGGTTTAAATCAATGTCATTGATTTTAATGTGACAGGGAAGTATTGTTGAATTAATACAAAAAATCATACAGTAATATATATATTTGCAAGACCTGAAAATCTGGCTTACATCTAATGGCCTTAAACTAAATGATGATAAATCTGAGTTTCTGTTATTGGGCTCAAAGGATATGTTAAGCAAAGTTGATTATCAATCATGTCATGTCAACATTGGTAGCACTTGCATTACTCCGAAAACAGCCCGTAATTTAGGTGTCATATTTGATCAGGAAATGTCATTTCGAAGTCATGTAACTCATATTCAGCGGAATGTTCGATATCAGTTGCGTAATTTAAGTTTCATAAGGAAATATTTGTCTAAATCTGCCGCTGAGATACTTATTCATGCTGTGATTTCTTCTCGGATGGATTTTTCGAATTCATTGTTATGTAATCTTCCAAAAAGAGATGTCACAAAACTTCACGGTTGCAAAATTCTGCTGCCCGATTGTTAACTTTTACTAATAAGTTTGATTCCATATCACCAGTTCTCCGTTCCTTGCATTGGTTACCTGTAGAAAAAAGGATTATTTTCAAGATTCTGTTATTAGTACATCATTCAGTTCATTCTTTCTCCCCCGCATACATAAGTAATTCTGTTCAAAAATACAGTTTGACACGAAGGCTACGTTCATCATCAGATACATTCATACTCCAAACACCCAGAGTAAAACATGGGTATGGTGATCGTGCTTTTTCCGTTATGGGACCAAAATTGTGGAATCAGTTGCCTGTTCAGTTAAGGGAACTGTCATCTACAGAGTCATTCAAATCCAACCTTAAAACTTATCTGTTCCTTTCATACTGAGGACTGTAATTGCTGTATGTCATTAATGTTGGATCAATATTGTATTTTTAATTGGTATATGTTGTATTCTTTATTTGGTATATATTTGTTTTTGTTAACCATTTCCTTCTTTGTTGAAATGTTTGAATATGTATATACACAAATGCATGTAAATATCTTTTCATTTCTGAAGCGCCATGAGCACTGAAAAGTGGACCTGTGCGCTATACAAGTAGCCACTATTATTATTATATATATATTTATGTTTAGAGATAATTTCTTGGCATGTAGCCAAGACTGCACAAATTTAAGTCCTTTGTTGTGTCAGTGAGAGTATCAGCATCAGCATTGCTGTGTGTAAAAAACTAATTTGAGTCATCAGCAGAACATTTTAAGAACAGAATTTAAAAAGAATCTGCAAAATTATGTCATATATTTTTAAAACAAGTTGAAGAACTTGTTTTGTATTTTATTTGTTTGTTTTGAGTGAATTTAAGGTCAAAGTTGATAAAGAAAGCACCATAGGAACAGCACAGATATTTTGAGCTAACACTAGGTGGCACTAGTCATATTCTTAAATTTTACTGCGATGTTAAAGGCACATACCGTTAAAGAGTCAGTGTGTCCAATTTGAGAAATTGTAGGTGAATGGTCCTACATGTACATGCTATCAGATTCTATGTCATTGTGTAAATTTGAGGTAAGGAGAAAATTAGTGTGTGTGACTAGATTGATTATACTCATTAGTGCCCATAGACAGCACTGTTACAGTGAAATATTCAACTGAACATAGATGTGATATTTGTTCATTAGTCTCTTGATAGTGACAGCACAATTCTGTTGTATGCTTCAGTATGCTTTCATGCATTTGAATGTAATACAATGTTAAGTTTAACCATTTCTGATAATGAGCCAACACATTCTTTATAAGCTTTTTATTTTATGCTCCTTCTGATGAAGAATTGCGTATTAAAAAATGGAAACATAGATATCTTCTTTGATAGGAGTGATTATTTTATCAAATTAATAAACGAGGAAACACTTCTGAAATTGTTTATTTATATAATATGTATTAATATACATTGTAGTCATAAACCTGAAAAAAAAATAAACACGGTATGGAATCACTTTGTGCAAGATTTATACAGAAATAAAACAAAAACAAAAAAACAATAACAACAAAACAGTCAATCGTCGAAAAAGCATGCTCTTCAGATTATGGTTGCTGCTGCCATAGACTTGTTTCTATGTAATCAGTCATATACCTCAATTGATGAGTCCTCAATTCTGAGTGGCTGAAATCCGGGCGTAAATTCAACCATTGCTTGCTCTGCACTAGGCCTCGTGCAGTGTGCACGATGGACAACCCTTTCCACAATCTAAAAGCATTGTACAAGGTTCTAGAAGTAATCATTTGTCATGTGTCAGTTGTATCCCGGCAGCATAAATGTTATCTGTAGGAACCACAGAAATTGCTGATTTGCAACCTGACATCATATGCAATCAATAGGACCTCCTGTAAGTGTGATTTCATTTAGTTTTATTCAAAGTATGAAACACAGACTAATAGTTATGCTTGCATTTGTTAAATACATGACTTCCACAGTGAGCGAAACTACTACATACAATGTATGTGCTTTGATTTTCTCAAGCAGACTTTGGCGATTTGGTGGAAAGTTTATCAGCTTGCATGTTTCGTACATGGTGTCCAGTGCATCAGAGAGCAACCTAGACTTTTTATTGCATCACACAAGGCCAAGTTCAAGGCACGACAATGGCAGTGGCTGCAGCCCCCAGGTTCTGCAGGCCCTGCATGTTTCCTGTCACATCCCAACTACAGACCACCTCCAAGTCTTGTTATAGCCCATTATGTGCTATCATGCCCTGTTATGTTTACCTGTTTTACTACAGTTCACTATTTTTCTCATCAGCACTGTTCCTGCTGGGCAATTTTTTTGACTGTTTAAAAATCTGACATGGCATGCATGGCAATCATGGTCCGACATGTTTGTCCATACCGTCCCCCTGCGTAGTCACAAGTTCATCCCTTCTTGTCCATGATGGCCAGAAAATTGATTGCTGTGGCCGCTGGAAACATGGTGTAAATACTGCATTAAACCATGTGCATAAGTAGACTCAACTTTGATAGTATATGCCATTCCTTGAAGCTATTACCACTGTATGAGCACTTGTGCCTTTCATGCCTCAGCAAGGTTGTAAAATATAAAAGCATACCCTTTGGGAGTGGAATCTTGGACAGGACCAGGCAGGGAACTCCTATGTTTTAGCATTGAATGTCCCCCCCCCCCCCCCCCCCAGTTTTCAGCAACATCTGTGTCATTTTAAGTCAGATTTTTATGAAATGTCTGTGTGATGACATTTTCAAGTTTCTGACATTAAAAGTAATGTGCAGTGTACATTGATATACATGTAATAACTAAATAATAACCACTTTGACTTCATTTATGATCAAGTATTGGTGTCAGAATTGTCTTTATCCCTAGTAGTTTCCAACCACTTACATTATATGTGCCATACTTTGTATTTTATACAGGATGCCTGTGCTCTCTTCAAGGATTCATACAGCCGATGTTATAACATGGCGGTCACTAATGCCAGCCTCATTGTTGGGACAGCAGCATGGAATACAATGTCAAAGGATCTGCAAGTGCAGATCAAAAAAGGTTCGTTTCTTTTTCAATATGCTCCTTTGTTACCAGGACAACACACTTATTTGCAATATTTATTTCTACATTTAACAGATTGCTGTATACTGCATAGTTCCATATAATGCAACAAATCGCAATGAAATCTGTGCTCATGTCAATACAAATGAATGATAAAGCTCTGCATATCAAGAGAAAAATAAAACTACGTACAACTGAGCATAGTCGACCAGGATGCCTCTACATATTCTGCAAGCACTTTATCTGCTCTAAGTATCTTACCCTTCATTTACAATTTGGTGATGATTAAAGATCATCACCAAATTGTAAATTTGGTGATGATTAAGGATCATCACCAAATGGTAAATTTGGTGATAATCTTTACCTTTGACCTAGGATTGACTGCAACCCTTGCTGTACAAAGGAAATATTTGCCAATATATTTCTATCCTTTCACATACATTGTAGCATTATTGTTGCATCTTATGTACCTGATAAAATCTAAGGCCAGAAAATGATATTTTAGCAACAGGTTAGTGATCTTTGATCTTTCACCCTTTTGATTGCAGGCAACTTAATTATTCATTTATTTCTCTCCTTTTTTTGATAGTAGACAATATTACCGCTGGAGATTTCTAGCTGAAGCTACTGTATAGCAAGAAAGCATTGTAAACCAAAGTACACTGATGTACACTGAGTAAAGTGACTTCAACACTAGACTGATATTGGGTTTGCAAATAATTGCCAACATATTTCTACCTTGTTGTTATCACTGGACATTTCTTAGCTGAAGTAATGACTGAAAAGAATAAACATTTTCTTGCCAAAGTATAAAGCCAAAGATTAGCGACCTTTGCCCTTTGACATAGAGGAATTTTGTCCAAGATTTGATTAAAACATTTACACCTCTTGTGAACATGCCTTTGCCAGGTACCATTAAAATGCAGTGATTTTTTTTTCCAATAGCAATCTGTTGGAAGGACAGACAGAAGAACAGATGGATTGATGGACAAACACCCTGAAAACATAATTCCTCCACACCCCTCAGTGTGCAACATCTACATTTACATGGTTTCTTCTAATTCAGCAATATGAAGTTAGATGTAGAAAAAAGAGATGATTGATTATGGCTTGTTCCCACTGTTGTACTATCGGCTGTGCATGCAATGATGGGCTTTTGAGAGTTGATTGTTGAATTTTTATTTATGTTGTTAATCACAATCTGCACCACTGTTGAAATCATGGTCTGAATCATTGAGTAATCAAGATAATCGTATCAGATCTTATCAGATCTTGAGGTCAATCGTGGCAGTTGTGTTGATCGTAGAAAAGTTTTGGATGGTTCAAAAATTCTCAACGATCAAAATGATTGCCTCAACTGACCTCCAGATCTGATAAGATCTGATAATCTATGATCTAATATTCTGATATGACTACCACGATTACTTAATGATTCACACCACGATTTCAATCGTGACACAAATTGTGGTACAAATAAACAAAAATAACGCAATCAGCTACTAATGGCTCAACTGTAGCTTGCATAGCAGATTGCATGACAGTGAGAAGGAGCCATTACTATGGGAGAAGAGAGTAAGCAGTACCTGCCCAATGCCATCTTTGCAAACAAATGCATCAAGCTCTATCTCTTTCCTGTTGTTTATACATGTAGATGCTGTAGTTGTGGATGTCAGACAAAGACAGAGAGAAAAGCCTGTCCTGTCAAGTTCTCAGAGAGTAAGGAAACTTTACTTTGTAGCTAACCTTTTTTACTATGTACCTCATAATCTGCCCGATTTGTAATGTTTTTGATGCTCGTGATTATAACTGTTGGGATGACTCTATGTGCAAAGTACAAGATGCAAACCTGGTGAGGTGGTCCTTCCAACACACACACACACACACACACACACACACACACGAGAGAAAGGGCAAATGATGTTTCAGATGATGAGCAGCAGTCAGTATATGATATCAACACAGGGTTGTGCCATACACAAATAAACTAACTTGCAGCAGTCAGTACCGTAGACCCTCGATTATCCCATTTTCTTTGCTTATTTTTTCGATAAAGTTTAAAGATATTTAAGCAAAAGTCCTCATTGCCTGGAAGTCTGCTTTAATCAAATTTGTCCTCTTTGGTGAGCGCACTTTGTATTGCTTTTTACTTCATGTGTATGATGTATTGATATGAAGGTTCTAGTAAGGATAATTACCCCAGACCTTCCCCTGACCCTAACCCTAATCCTAATACCCCCATTCCACACAGATTTTCTCTCATTGGTCACTCATCAGAAACAAAGTTTTTCACTGTCAGCCATGAACCGAAGTGCATCGGATCGCAGTCCGATGAATCCAGCCTGTGTGGGTTGACTATCAGGTCAGTGTCAGACATGTCAGGCTGTGATCCGATGAGGCAAGATCGTCAGATAGGATTAGGGTGTGACATGTCTGACACTCACCTGATAGTCGACCAACTAAATCAGATTCATCAGACTGCAATCCGATACACTTTTGTTGGTGGCCGGAAGCAACAAACTTTGCTTCCGATGAGTGACCAATGAGAAAAAATCTCTGTTGAATGGAAGTATGATCGTGAACCTAGTCCTAAACCTAACCCTTACCCAAATTCCAACCCTAAACCTGACCCTAACTTTAATCTTTACTCCAGCTCTGGATGTTTAGCTGGGGTAATTGTCCCGATACTGATATGAAGTTATCTCCATATCATATTCTGATGTCTCCTTCAACACCCCTGAAGAAGATGCTTGTGATAAATTTTGAGCCGAATTCCACGAACTGTATAGGGCTTAAAATTTGTGTGACAGTAGACCTAAAAATTTCATCAATTTCTTTCAGTCGGATAAAGCTGAGAAATAATTCTTCAACACTAACTTGCTGAAATTCTACTTTTTTCACTCTCAGCCAAAATCCAGCTCAGAGAAGAAGACATTTAACCATCAAAGGAGGTCACATGCATTGTCCTCATCAGCCTCATCAACATCATCTGGAACTACACAGACGTTTGGCCGTGGCAGAGAAGAGGGCAACAGAAGTAGAGTGCAAGGGCAGAGGCAATTAGATGTGACACATGATAGAAGGGGAATGAGACACGTACCTGCAGCTGGAACAAAATCAAAGTAATAGATTAATAGGGTTTAGTGCTCTAATTGACACTTGGTTTGCTAATTATTATAGTAAACAGGTATTGTCCATGGTATGTTGGTATGTTATGGTACTGTTTCATCTGCTAGTCTTCAATGCAGTGATCAACTGTATTGATGACTAAACACTTGGGGAATAGGACAGTAGTGTAAGTTGAAAGAAATCCAGAGCATGTTAAACTCACAGGTGTTTTACATACTAGGCATTACCAAGTCGAAATCGAACAGGTGAAACTTTTGTTTTGGGTAGCCTGGACAAAACTTCCAGAAATGATAGTTTTAGATGCACCGCTGTCAAACAAAGTAAGAATATTGTAGTTTCCCCTTCATGATATTTCTCTCATTGAGCTGTATATCTACTTCCTCTGAGCCTATGTGGGTAGAAGTGAGTTTTGAATGATTGGCGTTATTCTGATCATGAGCCTGGGAGCACGAGCGATGAGTGCGACCGCCATACTCCCGCGCTAAAAATCTGAATGATTGGTGGGATGGCCTGTTTGACCAGTTTGTCGTGACTTAACCCTAAAAAGACTGGGGGGGGGGGGGGGGCTTTTTGGGCCCCCCCCTCGACATATTTCATTTGGGCCCCCCCTCGACATATTTCACAATAAATCTGTAACACAAAAATCTCGCCCCACGACATTTCATTACTTTTTTCTTTAGGGTCTTGCGCAACTTCTGAGACCTTCAAATTCGCGACATCCGGGTATGTGGTACTGAAGTTACGCAATATTTTGTAAGTGCATGTCAGACCCAAAATTGCTCAAAAACGTGAATTCGTGTACAAATTCAATGCAAATTCTGTTTCTGACCAAAATTCATAAATGTATTATTATTTTTACTTTTACTGATCAAAATCAATTAATTTCATGTTGTTTATGATTGGAATAGTGTCGCCGATGATTTCCGACGAAAAAAACAGTAAAAAACAAAAAGTCAAAAACAATGAAATACGTGAGAAATTTTTAAAACAATAAAATACATAAGAAAAATTTTTTGGTACCGCCGTTTTTTTGACGTACATTCAATAAGAATCCTACAAAGAGTACCTAGACCAAAAATTAGCAGTTTTGGACCTTTAATTACAGATTTACAGCCAATTTTTAAAATTTCATGCATAAATTAGCATAATTCATTAAAGATAAATTTGAATTATTGTGAAATAATTACCTATTCAATTTTGTAGATTACCTTGTGGGTGACGCGCGTGCCAATTTATCTTGCGATCACGCAGTCAATGGCCAAGATCTGGGGGGGCCCCAATGAGCCCCCCCCCCAAGTCCTGCGAGGCATCAAAATAGCCCAGTCTTTTTAGGGTTAAGACTTTCGAGGTCCCTAATGCGTTTTTGGCAATGCCTCCACATGTGACCTGGAACGAGGCAATAGTCACATATTGGCTTGCGCCGATGTTGAGATGCTTGTCGATATGGGCTATGCTCTCGGCTGTAATCACGTCTATCTATGGAAGCAGGAACCCGTCAAAAAAATCACTTCCCGACACGTTGTAATTCCACTTGCTACACGTTGCAATTATAATTACAACACGATGTAATTATTTACTACATGTGGCAAATAGAATTACCACATGACATGAATATTTGCTACATGTGGTAATTCAAATTACGACATGACATTAATTCCAGGGTCATGTAGCAATTCAAATTACCACACAACGTTAAATTGAACTTTGCCTCTGGCCAGAATTAACGTCATGTTGTTATTCGGACAGTCATGTCATGATTATTTACGTGTCGTTTGGTCATGTCATAATTCAGCACTAGGGAGGGGTATTTACATCGTGTTGCAGGGTCATGTCATAATTCGACCCCAGGGAGGGGTCACCACAACATTCGTTTGGTTATGTCATAATTCAGCATGATCATAGGAGGGGTATAAATCTAGTGTGGGATCACAAGGGTGATCCACTCATGTCTACCAACCAATAGGCTGGCACGTATAGAGCTCGCGGGTTATATGCACGTGGCAGCTGTCTAATGTCTATATGGTCAAGACATTGGCAAATGTGCTCAGATCAATGTTGTTGATAACCGGAAATCTGGACAATAAAAGCAGCATGTACAGAGCGCTCCTGTTATTATGAAATTCCGGTTACAATGAAGTACAAATTCAGGCCTCCACATTATCCGCTCTATATATTTCTATTGTTTATTTGTTCAGTTATAAGGAAATTTTGATATAATGAACGAAAACTGCCAGTCCTTAACACTTCGTTGAAACGGGAGTCCACTGTACTTTAGTCTTTGTATGAACACCATTCAGTTATATTACATAACTCTGTGATGCCAATCGATCACTTGCCCATATATATTTAAACCAAAGATTCTTTGATAGAACGCGCGAGCCCTATGCACCAGCCCATTAATTGATAGACATGACAAGTGATCGGCCCGCGGTGTGGCCGCGCCTGGCGTGCATGATCCCCTTCAAAAACACGAACTCCCTGCCTAGATCTATACCCCTCCCTCGGGTCGAATTATGACATGACCCAGAGTGTATTATTACCCAGAGTGTATCAATACACTCTGACATGACCGTGTAACACGTTGTAAATACCCCCTTCCTCATGCTGAATTATGACATGACCAAATGACACATTGTAAATAATTATGACATGACCAAACAACACGTAAATAATTATGACTGTTCGAATTACAACATGACGTTAATTCCTGGTTTACGTTGCCATTCGAATTACCACATAACATAAATATTTGCCACATGTGGTAATTCAAATTACAACATGACGTTAATTCCAGGGTCACGTTGCAATTCGAATAACAACATGGCGTTAATTCTGGCCAGAGGCAAAGTTCTATTTAACGTCGTGTGGTAATTTGAATTGCTACATGACCCTGGAATTAATGTCATGTTGTAATTTTAATTACAGACACCACTAACGACACCTCAAGACTTTAGATTTGGTTTGGAGCTTGCGAGACAAGGTTTAATGGAGATAATTTTGTATGCCGTTATAGACAGTACAACACATCATCAGTTCACATATACATTGTACCATAACCATAGCCATATCAATGCAACAAATTATCAGGTAACATATACCATAGCAATAAACAAATCAGTACCACCCATTGTAAGGTTAAATATACCATAGTCATAGACATATCACTGCAACACATTACCAGGTTGCATAATACCATAGTAATAGACATATCAGCAAACACATCAGATTACAAATACCACGGCAATACTCTTGTCATTGGTAGAATTATTTCAAAATTGGATATGTGTTTCGATCACAACTCATGTCATCATGGTACTGAACACGTACTGCCTTAGCATCACTTCTGGAAGGACCCGGGCTTTTTCTGTCACATTCATTCTTTCTCATCGTATACATGCATCCATCCGCACTGAGCATGGCCATCCATGCTAACTCACCGATGCTTTCTGCATAAGGGCCACCTACAGACAAGCACCCTCCGAATCCCCCCTTGCCTGCTAAGGGTGTATATTATGAAGACCCCACTGCATAGAACAGGCGAGCCCCCAACGACACCCCCCAAGCTAAGGTCCAAGGGATCCCAATAAGCCCCCTGCATCCACGAATGGCGCTTCGCCATTCACAGGCGGGACGCGTACGTGACCCTTCCCGCTATACATAATGATTCACAATAGTGCAGGATGCAAAATCTGGCCAATATTCCACTTCAAATTTATTCAAACAAGTTCCAAAACATGAAACCTTCCCATGAGCTCCGCTAAAGCAGTACAATGTACATTAAATCACCAATTGTTAACGGGGTACATAGGCACAGCGCCTCCTACAATTACCAATTGCCGCCACACGGGCACCGTCCGCCGCCACTGTGCAGGTGGACCACGCGTGTAACGTGGAACCAAAATTCCCTCATGATCCGTCTGCGGGGAAAGCTTATAATACTAATTCGAAATCGATTTTCATATGCAAATGGCATATCCTTATCGTAAATGTAAACTATAGGTACTATACACAGTGTTCGCAACAAGTACTATATTCTGCTCGATGGTTATAAAGTTCAAACCTGCGTAACTCTTCCTAGAGAAAGCGTTACGACATATCGTAATCATAATTGAATACAAATAAGGTATATGTACTTTACATTATACCAAACTGATAACTACATGCGCCATGTTATGTTCAATAGTCGCAAAGTTCATACATGCATATATATATCCCTCTTCACAGGTAACAGTATACCACCGTTCATACCCCGACAAACATTCAAGTAATGAAGCCATTCGCGAGGAGATCCTCCATAGTGCTAAAAACTCCCAATGACCAAACTAATTATAACCAACTCAAACAAGCAATATTACCAAGAACTTCAAGCCATACTATGCATGTACACAACAACAAACCATGCCCATAACCTGTCAAAATTATCCCACTCATGACACACTGTGCAGACCACCTAACAATGCGCTATTCACTGATACGAACCAGGTACTTTACATTGTACCAAACGAACAACTATTATATGATACTCATTGGCCTATTAAAATAAGTCATTCATTTTACCTGTGACACGTTGCTTTATAATGCGTTAAAATCGAGGGTTGACACCCAAACTGATAGACCCTCTAAAACAAGGTGGCCCCTGTGAGTGTGACATCAGATGACTTTAAATGACTTACATATATCCAAAGCATTATAGCCACACATGATATTAAATGGAAGTCGATGCTCCGGTGCTCTACTGAGAGCCTACTAAATAAAGATAACCCACTGGAAATGGACAGACCCCACTTTCTCAAGATTACAAGACTGCCTGCAAGGCTTGCTTGAGGCTGCGCAGGAATACTTCAATACCTATTGCCGAAAAGTGGAGGCCTGCCCCATCGACTCTAGACAGATGGTTCTTCTCGTACTGAATTATGGAGTGACGTACTGTAAAATCTCCGGTGCGGTTGCACACCGCCCACGCCCATTTGTTCCTGGTAAGCCGCCCTCGTTCTAGCTTTGGCTGCCCTTCGGTCATAAAGCCCCAATGCTACCTCCTTGGTAATATTTCTAACCACATTACCTGGGTGTGGGGAAGGATAATGCATGGATCTGTTGAAAAAATGTCCTCTACTAGCTTGCGCAACTCATACTTCGTGGCTCGACCGATATCATTGGTTCCCAGGTGGATAAGAATAAAAGCTGGGTGAAGGGTCTTGTCTCTTCGGAGGAGGCCATGAACTACAATGTACGTCCGGCACGTAACGCAGGTTGAGCCCTCTACAGCCTTCCCAGGCCACGCTGGCTCCAAGGCCCATGTCCGGCTCTCCCTCCGATGCTGCCTGTCTTCCGGCCCAATTCACCATGGAGTCACCAACGATTAACACAGCTGGTGCCTCCCGATCTAAAATGAAAAGCAAAAACAAAACTTTCGGCAGCACATAGATTCTTACAAATTTAGAAGTAATGCCCCTCATTACTGTTTTGATCCCTCTCTCGCCAATTGTATTAAACAATATCGAACGCAACGTTTAACCTTTAACCTTAGTTTTAGACTCAATTTATACATCTTAGTTCATGCTAAGGCTGGCTCCTGTTAGTGTTGCTGACCGTGAGATACTGCTGAATTCGCCTAAACATAACCTCAAAAGCCGAAAAAAAGCAACTGTTATTACAACTATACTATGAAAAGCACTGCTTCATAGAACGTGCACTCCCTTTTAGAACAAGGAAGCAACTTCCCATAATATATAAAGGACAAAACAGAATAACATCATATCAGTCCCAGAACGCCGCCTACGGCAACCCTCCAATAACCGACAGACTACTCCAAAGTGCCTATTTATATCTGGGCGCCCTGTGGGGAGTTTCATCAATATACTCAGCGCTGACTATCTCAATAAAATCCTTGGTTTTGATTGGTTGAGACGCTCTTGTCACTGACTGTTACTATGGTAATTTTCAGTGACTAACAACTCGTCAGCGCTAGCGCTGACAACTTTTGTGAAACGGTGCCCAGAAGACCGCAAAGAGAATGATAACCCCGCAATATATACGCAAATGGTGGACCTGCGTAACCTTGAAAAAACAAATAAGAAATGATTAATGGAACCTATTCAAATAAAAATGATGCGTATTCTCCTGGAAAGTCAATTGCGAAAAAACTTATTAAATGATTCATGTGCGAGCCGATACGCCGCATGTGTGTTTTAAAACCTAACTGCCATAAGTCCAACAACTCCAGCCGAAAATCGTCCATAAATGGCTCAGGGGAGGCGTCGGGTACTATCTGAATCCGGTTCGATTTGCCTGAAACACTCGTTCTAAAAACGAGAAAGAGCATCGGCAATATTATTTTTTGCACGCCTGGAACATAACACGCCTTAAATCGTATTGTTATAACAAAGGCAAATGACTACCAGCTCCCTCAATAATTGCATAACCAAGGCCAGGGACATTTGGATGTCTGTGAATTTATTACTGTAACCTCGGTCTGATTATCCGACGAAAACAACACTCACTTATTAGCCAAGTGAGATACCCATAAAAATGTATTCCAACAACAATGGGGAAAATTTTAGAAGGGCAATGGAATATCTAGGAGTGCCGACAACTTCCGGCCATCTGCCCTGCGACCACTTGCCGTAGAAGAAGGCACCAAATCCAATGCCCCAAGATGTGTCTAGGTCAATAGGAAGATGCAATTCTTTGCGCTCCATATGCGATCCTGCACCCCAAAACGAACAAAAGGGGGGGGGGGGGGCCAGACATGAATTTTTAGTTAAGGGCAGATTCTGAAAAAACAGACTCTAAGCTTTAAAATGATGTACAATTCAATTCAATTGGACGCCCGTAACCTACCTAAGTATTGGAAAGAAAGCCACGCTCTGGAAAAGTGTGAACTGAGAAAAGAGGCTCTGAAGTCCACAGCCTATTCAAGCGTTTAATCTTTACCGAGCCGTGCCATCTGTGCCATAAAAGGGGCAAAACACGGGTACGTAAACCACCAGAGCAACAACGATGAAAGGATTTTCAGTCAGATTAAGCTGAAATTGACCATGTTCTATCAACGCATTCTGATCATGATTACTGCTGATTTTCAAAGCAGAGGCGTGATCCTTTCCAAAAGTTATTGGACTTGAAAGTGAAGAGTGTACAAAGGATTTGAAGACATGAAAACCGGCCTCTAAAACATACCTGATCATGATACCCATCCCCAATAAAGGGGTTTTAGAAAAACTGCCAAAAATACACTTTCACATTCATATTAAGATAACAAACTGAAGAATAATATAGGATGGTTCTTTCAGAAATTATAAAAAACTTGAGATTGATTGAACCATTTCACCTTTTTTGAGTCCTCACATAAAACCAAGGAGTGCGACCTCCTGCTCGCCTTGCGCTGCACGGTCACATATAATGCGAACCCGGGAAAGAACCTTACCATTAAACAAAACAAAAGTTGCTGTCATGCCTTGAGGTCTTCCCTGGCCCCCAAGGAAAGACAAGTTCCCGCACATTTAAAGCCAAATCAACTTGCCGTCTCAAAAAGGCCCGCCGGGAGCAACAGCGCCACGTACACTTCCGATTGCAATATTCGCCTCATAACCTTCTCCTTACAAAAAATGACTCTGATCATTTCTAATAAGGAGGACCCCTTACTCTTGAGGCACTCTCACCTGACCTATTACAAAATCTATCTCAAAGCCTAATAAAGTGATAGTTGTCATTGACCCCTCCGACTTCTCCCGGGCAATAGATAGCTAGATCTAGGGAGACTATTCCAAGACGTTCGCACATAGACGGACAACTATACATTAGGTGCTCACATTCAACGGCAGACGTCCCCACGAAAAAGACGCCGTCCAGTCAATGCAACATGTCTCCTGAACCTGCGACCTCCTTCAATTCAAGAAACGTGCTGTTAAACAAGCGAACGAACAGCCCCCATTTGCAACCCCACAGCCTGAACACCGAAAATTGCGAAATGGGGAGTTTTGAAAGGCCCTACGATGCGGCCCAATGCAATTTCTTTTGCAGTTTAGGCCCTATATATAATAATAATAATAATAATAATAATAATTGTTTTGGATATAAACTCCAAATTTTATTGTCCAAGAATGGAAATTCATTTTGCCCAATTGATCGTGGGTCCGGCAGCCACTGAGCAGTGCCAGATCGACGTTACTCTAACCTTTTCAACTGTTGAACGGCAAACAAGGTAGCAGCAACTCCCATCTTTTAACGTCTTTTGGTATGACGCAGCCGGGGTTTGTCCTTTAGGGGCCTAGGCCTAGACCTATACACATTTAAAAGCTTTGCTAAACACCTTCCCATAAAAACTGAGCATCCTGCGCGTTTGGATAACGCATAAGAAATCTCCATGCTGGCCCACAACCGTGTGGGTTTGTGGTGTTGGAGGAGGCGGAATTGTGTGTCATTAGGCTCTATTATGTCCGTCATCCAGAGCCCCCAAACCTAGCGCCACGGTTACCAGCGGTACGCACGATATTCATGTCCACTTAAAAAGCTCACGTGCCCTAAGGACGTGTTTTTCGGCGTTAATTGGATGCAAAAACCAAAAAGGCGCTCGTCCATTTCTCAATGGAAGTGATGCGCAGGGCCCTGCGCTGTGGTTGCAGCTGAACGGTAGGCCTATGCCCTAGGCTAGGCCTACGTACTAGAGGTTTCTAGAGCCAAACACCGCTAATTGTAATACTAATAGTCATAGACCTATAGTAATACCATGGCCATATCGTCCCCTTGGGCTGGGGCATTTTTTTTTTTCATAATAAATTGATAAAGCCAAAGGGACGGCGGAGTCCAACTCATCCCTTGCCATTGTCATTAATGAGGGGGTATCATGCTCGGGCGCACAATTTCATCCACAGCCATGCCAGTGAACTCATTCGCTTCATTCCTCCACTAAAGCGTTACAAACTAACACTAATTTTACAGTTACTACAGGCCAATGCAAGAGGCTTGCACACTTTGCAACTCACCGCCGGCCCATACCGCCATAGCTGTCTCTGATGCAGCGGCCCTTGGTGGTGCAGCCGATGAGCTTGTTGCCCATGAGGTTGTGAAGTTGATGTAGCTGAGCTTGTCTCCAGACCATCACCGACAGCTTCCCTGGAAGGCCCGGCCACTGCAGGGCCCCTGGACTGCATCTCATCACCTACATTCAAGCTTGGAATGACCTTCTGCCCCCGATGCCGCCTGTCCAACGTTAGTAGCCCAAGCTGACGGCGGCCGGGCTCTATTGGCTGGGCCCACGGCTCGCCCTGCCCTAGACTCTGAACTCGCACGCTTCTCCCTCTGCTTGAGCTCTCCGCTGTAAACGAAGTCAGTGATTGTTCCTTCCCAAACAAATTAACAATTCGCGATTAAAACAACTTTAATAGGCCTAACTCGAAATCACCACAAAGGTAGGCCTACCGTTATGCCATTACAACTTGAAGGTAAATTCTAATACCAAGTCCTGTTCAGATAACAGTTACAACCCGAAAAGGGGGATTTCGAATAATAATATAGGTGAATGAAATTATGCAGAACCAAGAGCAGAACCAAGAGCTACAATGAACCGATCTCCATTAAAATCAAGTGCATAATGAAGGAGGTATGCATTTCCCTTCCAAACCACTACGCTTAACTCGAGTGCGCGCCACCCCGAATCTATTTTTGGTCATAACCGGAAAGCGGTCCGTTTGAAATTAACAACATTGTAATACATCGTATGCGCGCGCTCACTGTTTATGCCCCGCCAAGGCTGATGGCCACCTGCCGGCAGCCCCTGTGAAGTAAAAGGTTAACTGCCGTCTGTAAACCCATTTTAACCCTTACAAAAAAGAACCATGGCTTTACCATGGTAATACCATGGTATGGTAATGAACCATGGAAACCTGGTAATTTTGCCCTGGTAAAACCATGGTACATTACCATGGTATTACCATGGCAAAATACCATGGTATTACCGCTCTTACCATGTACCATGGTATATTACCATGGTATTACTGTGCTTACCAAATACCATGGTACCGTATCATGGTACAATACCATGGTATTTCTGAGGTGATTTTACCATGGTATTACCATGGTAAAATTACCATGGTATTTACAATTTGAAAAGAAAAATAACATTAACGGTTGTGTATTTACAGCATGCAGTACTTGTATGTTACCTATATAACCTGGCCTCGAATCACATACACCTGTTTCTACACTATTGTACAAGACCTACATCCTAACCTATACAGGTCTACCTATCTGTATACCTAGAGTATACTTCCTATTCCTAGACACATTGCTAGTGTATCAGTTCTTTATATATGGGCTGATATCTGAAAAGGTTTAAGGCATGGTTACTAACTACATGTCATGCATAATATTAGTCCTATCAAAATATGAATATGCATTGTTATAACACAAGTTAAAATAGTTGGTAACAAAAGAGAAATTTCCCAACATACTTCAAAGTTTAAACCCAGAATATATACTTTGGGTTTTTATGTCTTTTATCTATTTTCTCACCTTTTGCATGTTAGATGCTCTCTCATGAATATTCATGAGCGATACAGAAACCAAGTCAAAACATGGTTCGTGCAACTTGAATCAACTTGTGTTACATTTTCCAGTTGGGTTGATGAGGTTTAAACTGCATGGGAAGAAGTCAGTTCTTGGTACCATGGATATATTAGTACTAACCGGGTGTTTGCACTCACCCACACCCCCCCCCACACACACACACACAAGCACACACATACACACATACACACATACACACACTACACACATTCACACATATACTAAATACAGGCTGTAGTACATTTATTACATGAACGTACCGGTATAATATCTTGGGTCGTACTTGGAATTTGTATGAGATAACACGCAATGTAAATTAGTTCCAAAACTTTGCTTATCTTTAACGGGCCAGGCTTATTTGGCTATAAATGCTAAAAATTGCATTTTGGGAGGGAATTTCGCCTCCCCCCCCCCCCCTCCACAAGATCTCGACCATTAGTATTACGATCGTAACGAAATTTGGCCCAAGTTACAACCACATTGTAATCTACAAAATTATGTGTTATATGTCTTATAAGATTTTTTTTTTATTGTCAATTTCTAATTTTAATTCATCAATTAATTATTTGTGCAAATTAGGCCCAACATCTTATTTTAGCCTAATTAAAAGCATTAAGAGTCTATTTCTTAATCATTTGTAAGTCTGTTTTTACATGTTTAAAGACCATGCATCAGACATTAAAGGACTTCCAAAAGCCATTTTTTTATGTATATGATTTTTTTTTTAGTTTCAAATGTATTTCTTTGTTTTTTATTGTTTCCTTTGTTTTCTTATGAGATTCTCATCGACCACTTTTATACCATAATTATCATAAGATCAATCAATCGCAGTGATTAATGTTACAGCAGTGATAGCTCCAGGGGGCCCCTTCTTTAATTTTTGA
This sequence comes from Diadema antillarum, assembly GCF_040938485.1. Taxonomy (NCBI): domain Eukaryota; kingdom Metazoa; phylum Echinodermata; class Echinoidea; order Diadematoida; family Diadematidae; genus Diadema; species Diadema antillarum. The sequence goes on along the minus strand of NW_027272552.1, from coordinate 254,199 downwards.
TAAGATAAAAATAAATAAATAAAAAGAAAACAAAATGAAAATGGGCGTGTCTGCCCCCTTTAATTGCAGAAGTGGCACCATGACAGATCAACTGGTAAAACTGCCAGATTTGATGAACTGGTATGAACTTCCCCAGTCATGCCAGTTTGATACATTACCCGGCTGGGTTCTACTAGCTGTTACAGCCTAAACTTTATCAAAGTGCATGTAGGTTAAATCTGCATTGCTTTCAAGTTGAATAAATCTATCAGTTGTGTCAAGTCATTTGCAACAGGTATACAAGAGCCTGGTTCAAAAAAAGTTGAATCTGCTGGAATCATGGAGTTGATGTTTTAGTATGCCAGTTCTTACTGGTAAATCTGCCAGTTGTGTCCAGTCGATTCAACCTGCACCAAATTGGTCCAATTTTTTCGGGGTCATCCCACAAGTCATACGGCCCACAAGCTCGACATTGCATCATGGGGCTTATTGTAAAAGTGTCGTGGGCCTTATTTACCTAGTGTCGCAGTCATATGGGCCTTGTTCGCTAGGTGTCAAATTCATGGGTTGTTTGATTTGTTGGCTGTATGATTTGTGGGTGTCGAACTCGAATGTGCACTCATTGTTTCTACTGGAATCAACTGGTTGTTGTATGCCATTTCACACAATTTCTTTCAAGTGGATCATCAACTGAAAAATCTGCTTGTTGTGTCCAGTTGATCCCACTTTGTCTAAGGGCATACTTTGGTCTATTTCTTCCTACTGGAATCAACCAATAGGCTTTAATGTTCCAGTTTACACAATAGATCTAATTTTTTTAATCTGTCATTTTCATTAGAACAGTTCAACTGTTAGTGGTATGGCAGGGCCCTGTGGTATAGAGCAGCGACAACACTGGAGAGGCTCTCCTGGATAAGACCTTATTATTATTATTATCACCAGTACAACTATGCTACTACTATTAGGTATGTTGTTATTACACACATGTAACTCACTCATCACAGTTTGATCCATTTGTTCAAACTGGAGTCATCTATGTTTTCTCAGTGTACCAGTCCATTCCATCGCTTTCAAGTGGAATCAACTGGTAAATCTGCCAGTTGTGTCTAGTCAATTTCAATACAATTATTTTATTTATACAGGAATCTGGTAGTTGATATTTCAGTATGACACTTTATTCCGTTTCTTGCAATTGGAATCCAGTGGTGAATCTGTAGGTTATGTCAATGAATTCTAATTGGTAGACAATTGCCTAGTTTATTTCATTTGTTTCAGTCTGTCAGTTGGAATGAAATGTTAGTTTGGAGTCAACTTGTCTAAGTGGAGTCAACTAGTGAGTCTGCCAGTTGAACGACATGTTTTCCAGTTGGTACAAATAAAACTTCATAATCAATGATTTAGAGCCAGGCCATAATATTCAGCTGGAATTGATTGGTTTTTTTTTTTTTTCAGAGTGTGCCAGCTCATTCAATTTAGTGTCAGCTGGAATGGCGTGAGTTGGTATTAATTTTCATCTTTAATTGTATGGTAATTCACACCATGGTAATGTGAACGAGTATCGGCCTACTTCCAGTTTGCAACTATTTGAACAAGTTGGGTCAAACGGATAGCTATAATGGGACCATTTTTTCCTTGTGATACCAGTAGAGAATGTACCGTTTTTCGTCATTATTTGACATTTAAAAGGAGTATACAGTACTGGATGAGATGAGGATTCAGCTTGTAACATTTTGCGAGATATTTAGAACCACTCTTTGAAATGATAAAGAGCAGAAGAGGACTCAAACGTTTATTTAATGAAAACAGGCTGAGAAATGACTGAGATATCTAAAAACAAAGAGCTCCTAATGAAAGATGGGGCCTGTCAATTTCATTTTGATTTTTTTTTGGGGGGGGGGGTTGGTAATCTCAGCCATTTCAAGACGAATTTTCTTCAAAACGTTGAATCCTTCTTGAAATTACAGCTGTATATGCTCTTTCATATTTCATGAGAGGTTTATCATCTAACAGAAAAAAATAAGTTGTAAATCTGAATCCTCATCTCAACCAGTACCTACTGTACAGTCCCTTTCAGCTGTAAGAATATCATAATGACTATGGTTATTATGCTGCGGTACAATTAAAGACCCTGTGGTTGTAGTACATGGTATGATGGTTATTATATGGTATCTCCGTGGTTATTCTATGGTACAAGTAGGCCTAGTAGTGCCAGAACCGTGCCATGGTATGATGGTTATTACATGGTATATCCATGGTTAATTAGTGCAGCGAAACTGAGGAAATTCCTTATATACCATGGTTATTTTATGGTACAAGTGGTAATACCGTGGTGATGCCATGGTATGATGGCCATAACCCGGCATCACCATAGTTATTTTATTGTACCTGTATAGTTATACCAGGCAAATACAGTAGATGGCATGGTTTTTCCATGGTACTGGTAGTAATACCATGGTAGTGCTATGGTATAAAAATTATAACATACTATTACCATGGTTATTTTGTGGCGCCTATGGTAAAACCATGGAAATACCATAGACTTCACAGTTATTCTATAGTATACGTATCAGTACCATGGTCGTGTCATGGTAATGATAGTTTACCATGGTTTTTCTGTGGTATCACCGTGCATCACCATGGTTTTTCTGTGGTACTCATAGCAATACCATCGATACCATGGTTTTACTATGGCAATTGAGGTTTTACCATGGTTTTTCTGTGGTATCACCATGCATCACCATGGTTTTTCTGTGGTACTCGTAGTAATACCATCGATACCATGGTTTTACTATGGCAATTGAGGTTTTACCATGGTAATACCTTAAATTTCATGGTTATTTTTTGTAAGGGAACAACTATGGCTGTTAAAGGGAATTACCACACGTAGCAAATATGTCGTGTGGTATAATGTCATTCTATTTGTCACATGTAACAAATAATTACATTGTGTTGTAATTATAAGTGCAACGTGTAGCAAGTGGAATTACAACGTGTCGGGAAGTGATGTTTTTGATGGGTTCCTGCTTCCATATCTATTGCAACTCCTACTTGTATGTGCTTGCGCTCCGTCGCGGCGTCGAGTATGAGTGAGCGTGGCGCGTCGGTCTGCGTCCGCATGAGTACGATCTCTGTCTATTAGCATTCTCAAATTTAAGTGCCTTGATTTCTTCCTTGAATGCATTGATTTCATCGGTTTGAGCCGAGAAAACGACTCCATGTGTCTGGCTACTCGAGGTTTCTTGCTCCAAATCCATGTAGCACTGAGCGCATTTCGCTTGTTGGTCGCTATTGGCTGTCTCAGGTGCCGGAGCTGGCAAGGTGCTGAGAAACTTGTCTCGGATTTGTTTCTCACCACAGTCGATCCACGATGCGGTTTGGTGGATTTTCTGAAAGGTGAATTTCCGCAGGTTCACCTGGTGAGAATTGGTTAGAATTAAACTCTTGAATGTGTGCTTATGCACTCTTGGTACCACTGAAACGACTAATAAAGGCTGATTTCAGATCATCAAAGTTCTCAAATGATTTCCCTTCTATCCAGAGTCCTGCCTGGCCTTGTAAGCTCCTTTTGAAGACTTTCAAAATGGCAGGAAATGAGGAGGAATTTGAAATGTCATAACTGTGCATATCGAGGTACAAGTAGTCCTAAAAATGCAAGAATGTGAGCAGTGCTGGCTGTTGTTTGTCTGGGATGGGCTGGCTTTCTTTGTAAGGCTCCAATGGCCCAAATGCCTCTCGGACTGCTGCTGCATTACATGGGTACACTCTTGTGTGTGTGCAGTGTGTGTGATGATACGCCCAGGGTAGGTGTGCATAGATTGCACACATTCCTCATTGCATGCCCTCTTTATTGGCCCAAAGACTGTACGGTCCAGTAGTTGTAGCCAGTTTGTGATGTGGGGTGGTAGACACAGCAACTCGATCTGCACGGCCTTGGCCTTCTCCAGAACCCTCAGAGTGATGTGGGAGCCATGGCCATCAAGCAGCAACAGCATTGGCCTAGCTGGTGGAATCTGCCTTACGAAGAATGCAAACCATTGCTCAAAGAGCTCACTGATCATGTATGAACTCTTTGAACAGGCAAAAGCTCTCCCTGGTGGGTTTTTTGGTGGTTCTTATTTGTCTTTACCGCATCCTGCCTGCATGGCTAGAGCGTGGGGCATTGTAGACAAATTCACTTTGCCTTTCTTCAAGGTAAGCCTCTACTTTGTCAACATCCATTTTCTGAATGGCTTCCTGTGATTCATTTCGGGCTCCTATGAAATTGTTTCCTTGGTTACATTGAATTTGCTTGACTGCTCCTCTGATGGCGAGAAAGCAGCGAAGGGCGAGAATGAATGGTAATGGTAATGGTAATGGTAATGGTTTATGTAAAAATTCATTTGCAGCCATGGAGATGGCTGAATTGCAGAATTTTGTACAATATCATTTCATTTTATAATGACATACATAGTCAATAGTCATACAATTATTCTTCGATTAAAATATAAAACTACACAATAATATATATATATAGAAACACCTGATAAGCAAAATATCAAAATTAATCAAATACACTTGTACATACACATTAAAAGAGCTGCGAGAAAAATGAAACATAATCTTCATGTCATTATCATATTTGAATACACAAACTTATAGACTAAAATATATCAAATATACACAAATCATTATACTTCTCCAATGACTTTCAAATTTTGTTTATACATGTACTGAAAAAAAAGTAAGACGGCAGTGATGACATAAGAAATATTAAACACTTACGTACATAGAGGCGGAGAGAGAGAGAAACACAGAGGAGGTAGGAAGGAGATAGCAAGAGGGATAGAAAGAGACAGAAGAGAATACTTCGAATGAGATGTACAAAGAGATATGAAATAATGAATCTATTTCTTTTTCATCTTATATTTCTATTCGAATCATCATTTCAATCCTTATAATCTTTTGATATTACTATCTTTTTAACAATATTATATATCATTAATGATCAAAATTATACAAAAACCAAAATACCTTATACATATAAGGGGGGGGGGGGGCTACCCACGCATATGCAATAAGCATACAAACATAACATTCATTTATATGTTACATTTCAATTATTCTCATAAAATTATTTTCTGATAATGATCTGATTACATAAGCTCAGTCAATATTACACAGAATCTCAATTCAACTCATCATTATAAAAGAAAAAATATGTGTGTTATAAAAATTGCACCATCATGAAAAGAATATGAAATTGTCGATATGAATCGTATGATGAATATAAAATGTTGATTTTATGAATGCAGATGTAAAATACGCACAAAATATGTCGATCAGAAAAAAAGAAATATAATATAAATATGATATTTAAAAAATGCATCCATAGACATGTTGTCCAGCATCTCTACATGAACACCTTGAGAACAAAAACATGTGAACAACAGCTCGTAATGCTTGGTCTCTCAATGACTTCTCTTCATGATGAATGGTCCGAAGCAGTCCATACCTACCTATGTGAACGAGGGAGATGGTTCTATGCAATCTTCAGGCAAGTCTTCCATCTTCTTTTCTTCCTCATGTCATAAAGTTTTCTGCACGTCACAGAGTTCCTTGGCTTCACCAAGCTTCAAGATCCCTTTACTATATCCAATACATTTGTATCTGCTGGTCTATCTGTAGCTCATTCTGGGTTACACCTCTACGTTGATGGTGAACCTTGTGGTGGAAGTGATGAACAATGGCTTCGGTGATCAAACTCTGTTTTGGCAGAATGACTGGATGTGATATGCCATTGGAGAGCTTGCTAAGTGTACCCCTGCTTGTAGCATCCTCATTGATGTATGGATCGGGATATCCTGCTTGTGCTCCTCACAGTTTTGCCATGGGACTGGAGTTCCTCACGGAAAGCCTCCATTTGGACTAGCGGCAAGATGAACAGTTCTGCATCTTTCCTCTCTTGCACAACTGACCCATGTTTGGAGCTCTTTGCCACTGTCCTCAACTGAGATAGCAACTTGACCATCATGAACCAGTTGAAAATCATTGCTAGATGTCCTAGCAGATTTGCCATGTCAGGTTTTGTGTCACTTGCAAGGTACAATTATTGCTTTGACTTCGGCATCTCTGACACTCGTGTCTAGAATTTCCTTGTCAGTTCTTATGTCCTTCTCCCAGAGGAAAGTTGGCCCTTCGAACCACCAAGTGTCCCATCGCTGATCTGCACTGATTCCTTGCACTGGTTCTTATCTGTGGGAACATAATGCCACTGATGTTGACATGTCCCCCCTCTGATTTGCTAGGCTGTTAGCCACAAATGAATGGAACTTTCACGCTTCTTTGTGAATGTAGCACAGTTCTGCTTTAGAATCTGTCCAGTAGAATTCCCCTGCATGCTGGTACTATGCTTATCTCTCAGCATAGAGCTGACCTTTCCTGCCACAAGGACTGTTAGTTCTAACCTATTATGGTGACCACCTCAATGGCACGCTCTGTCTCTGGGACACTCCACTACTGATTTGTCATTTGAGGTGATCTAGTGCAGGCAGAGACCACCCTTCCAACAGAGTTCTCTGGCTTCCTTCACCAGCTGGGCCATCAGCAAGTGATCGTTCGAGCACATGCCTCCAAATCTGGCCAAACGATCACAGACTATTTCTGAGTTCTGCGTCTTCTTGTGATACACACCATGATTTGGAATGTAGTTTGTGGACCCAAGAGGTGCCTTATTCTGCGAAGCTCATGTCAATGAAATCTGTCATAGAGGCCAGATGTTCCTTGTACTTCCTGTCTCTCTCCATCTTTCTATCTCCATCTGAAGATGCTAGTATCGAATGTTTGCAAGCTGTCTATTGTTGGACAACACTGGTCAACTCTTAAAGAGAAGCGGCATTTGAAAGTGACCATCCTCACACTAATATAATATGTTGATCTCCAGATGCTTGAGGACGGCCTGTATGTCTTCTGTGAGTAGACCTCATTACAGTGATGCATCTCGGCAAAGTTTGCTTATAGTACCTTGAGAACATCCTCTGGCTTAAAGCTTGACATCTCCTGTGTAGTGACTTGGGCTCGTTTGTGTTATCATTCACTGCTTTTGTGTTCTTTAGGGACTTAATTGTTGGTATTCAGGGAAGAGCCCTTTTTGTCGAGCCCAGCGGAGGTGAGGGGAGACTAAGGGATCGCCTGCGGCGTCCGTCCGTCCGTTGTCTGTCCGTAACGCTACAAAAACTTCAATAACTCTTTACTGTGGGCTTCAAATGCAATCAAACTTCGAGGGAAGAGGGGTCATACAAAGTTTCACATTTTACCATCTACGAAGGTCACCTCAAGGTCAAAGCTCACAGGCAGGGGTCAATGAACTTTAGGGCCCAATGTTAAGTTTTTATGGCGCGTTTCTATTATGGGTCATAACTTTTGATCCATAACTCCATTTGTGTCCCTTGGGGAGTGGATGATCACCACAAGGTCAAAGGTCACAAGCAGGGGTCAACGAACTTTTAGAGCCCAATGTTATGTTTTTATGGTGCATTTCTATTTATGGGTCATAACTTTTGATCCATAACTTCATTTGTGTCCCTTGGGGAGTGGATGATCACCACAAGGTCAAAGGTCACAAGCAGGGGTCAATGAACTTTTAGAGCCCAATGTTATGTTTTTATGGTGCATTTCTATTTATGGGTCATAACTTTTGATCCATAACTTCATTTGTGTCCCTTGGGGAGTGGATGATCACCACAAGGTCAAAGGTCACAAGCAGGGGTCAACGAACTTTTAGAGCCTAATGTTAAATTTTTATGGCGCGTTTCTATTTATGGGTCATAACTTTTGATCCATAGGTCCGTTTGTGTTTAAACTTGGATGGTAGATGCCCCTTGGGAGTGGATGGTCACCACAAGGTCAAAGGTCACAAGCATGGGTCAACGAACTTTTAGAGCCCAATGTTAAGTTTTTATGGCGCATTTCTATTTATGGGTCATAACTTTTGATCCATAACTTCATTTGTGTTCCTTGGGGAGTGGATGATCACCACAAGGTCAAAGGTCACAAGCAGGGGTCAACGAACTTGTAGAGCCCAATGTTAAGTTTTTATGGCGCATTTCTATTTATGGGTCATAACTTTTGATCCATAACTTCATTTGTGTTCCTTGGGGAGTGGATGATCACCACAAGGTCAAAGGTCACAAGCAGGGGTCAACGAACTTGTAGAGCCCAATGTTAAGTTTTTATGGCGCGTTTCTATTACAGGTCATAACTTTTGATCCATAACTCCATTTGTGACTAAACTTGGATGGTAGATGTCCCTTGGGGAGTGGATGGTCACCACAAGGTCAAAGGTCACAAGCATGGGTCAACAAACTTTTAGAGCCCAATGTTAAGTTTTTATGGCGCGTTTCTATTATGGGTCATAACTTTTGATCCATAGGTCCGTAGTTTGGATGGTAGATGGCCCTTGGGGAGTGGATGATCACCACAAGGTCAAAGGTCACAAGCAGGGGTCAACGAACTTTTAGAGCCCAATGTTAAGTTTTTATGGCGCGTTTCTATCATAGGTCATAACTTTTGATCCATAACTCCATTTGTGACTAAACTTGGATGGTAGATGTCCCTTGGGGAGTGGATGGTCACCACAAGGTTAAAGGTCACAGGCAGGGGTCAACGAACTTTAAGGGCCCAATGTTAAGTTTTTATGGCACGTTTCTTTTTTGCCATAAATTTTTACCCTTTTATCCGTTATATCTCTTTTTTTTTATCTGTTATATCCCATTCGCATACAATTTCTTGTACGCGAATTAGCGAGACACATTATGGCACTTGCCTTGTTCTTTGGGGCATTACCTTGGACCTTAGTGCCTGAATCTACAGATCCTAGGGCTTCCCGAGATCTCAATGCTACAAAAAAAGGAGATGAAGTTATTTACAATCCCTACTTTTTTACCCACAAAGTCTATGAATTTTTAAAAGGATGATATCATCCCTTTTAGAGATCCTCAGTGACCTCTCAATTCCACCGAGTCACTAACCACTCGGGCAATTTTGTGATCAACTATTGGCTTTCGTTGCAATCATTCAAGACTTGTAGCCCATGGGCATATGGCATGGCATCACTGTAACTCTTCAGATTGTCAGCGAACTTCTGCAGTGCAGAATTATCCCAGACACCAATATTTTGCCAGTTGTCAAGCTTTCTGAAGGCTTGTTGAACACTGAATGGATGTCCATATAATGTACCTTCCTCATAAGGTTTTTTATACACCTTCAAGCTGATTTAGTGTCTCCATAGAAGAATCCTGCAATGGCATCCCTTACTGCTCCTGTCACATACTGCCCAATATAGTAAAGCTCTTCTGCTGGTGAAATTCTTTCCCTTACCAAGGTCTTCAAACTTTGTATGAATGCAACAAATTCCAGGGGGTTGCCACTGAAAGGACAGGGTATCCAGAACCAGAAGCCAAATCTGGTATAAATCATTGACTAGTGCTTCAAATCTCATCACATCTGACATTGGGGAATAATAATAGTAATAATAGTCAGTTCTTAGAAACGCATAATACCATAAGATAGTCTCTATGTGTGTACAAAATTAATGAAACAAAATCTGTCACATATTTCTCTATTCAAACGTGTAATCAACAATAATCAAAAAGGTGAGTTTTTAACACAGATTTGAATTTATCAAAATCTGTAATGCATCTAACACTGAGAGGGAGATTATTCCATAATGAGGGTGCCATTTTTCCCAAAGACCTATCACCATATGTCTTTAATAGATTTGACACTTATTTCAGAGAGGAGATTTTTTTTGATTTTGAGCGCAGATTACGACCAGGATGATATGGCTTGATGAGTTCACTGAGATATGCAGGGGCATTTCCATGAAAACATTTGAATACAAAGGTCAAAATCTTAAACCTGATACGAGCTCTTATGGGCAACCAATGAAGACTACGAAGAATGGGAGTTATATGATCAAATTTCCTTTTGCGTGTCACAAGCCTTGCGGCTGAATTTTGTATCCGTTGGAGTCCTTTCAGGTGAGAGTCTGGAACTCCAATGAGCAAACCATTATTATTATCCAAATGACTAAAAATAAACGCATGAACCAGTTTTTCTGTAGTTGCTTTATCGAGAACATGTCTCAACAAGGATAATCATTTTTGTCCCCACCGAACGAGTTCGAGCAGGGGACTATGAAACGGGCTCCGTACGTGTGTGTGTCCGTGTGTCCGTGTGTCCGTCTGTCCGTGCGTCCGTGTGTGATCAAAATGTTCAAAATGCTACTCCTTCGCCATTTCTAACCCGATTTTGATTCTGTTTGCTTTATATGATAGCACTACATGGGAGCTTTGAAACTTCTATACAGAATTTCAGTTGTGACCTTTGACCTTGACCTTTGACCTATATTGTACATTTTGCTTCAAAATGCTACTCCTTCGCCATTTCTAACCCGATTTTGATTCCGTTTGCTTTATATGATGGCACTAGGTGAGGGCTTCAAAACTTCTACACAGAATTTTGACCTTTGACTTCTTTGACCTTTGACCTTGATTTTTGACCTATATTGCACATTGCCTACAAAATGCTACTCCTTCGCCATTTCTACCCCGATTTTGATTCCGTTTGCTTTATGTGATGACACTAGGTGAGGGCTTCAAAACTTCTACACAGAATTTTGACCTTTGACTTCTTTGACCTTTGACCTTGATTTTTGACCTATATTGTACATTTTGCTACAAAATGCTACTCCTTCGCCATTTGTAACCCAATTTCAATTCCATTTGCTTTAAGTGATGGCACTAGGTGAGGCCTTCAAAACTTCTACACAGAATTTTGACCTTTGACTTCTTTGACCGTTGACCTTGATTTTTGACCTGTATTGTACATTTTGCTACCAAATGCTACTCCTTCGCTATTTCTAACCCGATTTCGATTCCGTTTGCTTTATGTAATGGCACTAGGTGAGGGCTTCAAATCTTCTACATAGAATTTTGACCTTTGACTTCTTTGACCTTTGACCTTGATCTTTTTACCTATATTGTACATTTTGCTACTAAATGCTACTTCCGGCGGGGACATATATTACGCACCGCGTGATTTCTACTTTTCCTTGTTTACAATATCAGGTGATATACTCTCAGAATGAAAGTTTGAGGAGACGATTAATGGGAAGCTCTACTCACAGGAGTAGGAATAATGTTAGTCTAGATCTCTAGCGCTAGCTCTATCTAAAGATCTAGAGGTCTACAGATGAAGATGGATGTGCAAAATTTCAAGGGAATTAGACTTCGCGATAGGCCAAACGTTTCATGTTACTGAGCCTGACCAGACACAATGATACATCAACTGGGCTGTGTATAGACCAGTATCTTAGTTACATGCTATTGAAACCTAACGTTAGAACTAGCACTTAGACTAGATGTTCTAGATCAATCTAATAACAGTTAGTTCTTTTTAGTTTTAAGCAAAGTATATTCAATTAGTATAAATCTACAAAAATTATATGTGACAAAGTTCATGTACCTCCTTTTTTTAGAAAGATATACCTAGCTGAAATGTGTCTACGGATCATGCAGAATTCACGCTTTGAACCACGGTGCTGTGTAGCAACAGTGCATCAGCGCAGGGCTGATTCGTTCCTTGTCTGATGTCATAATTTCAGTCCCCAAAATTTCGCTGTCAAATTGGGTTCTGATGGTCAGAAAAGGGTCTCAAAAACACCATCTCTCCATCTCTAGAGACATTTTCACCTTCTGAAACTTAATTATTCATATTCCTAGAGACCTAATTTTTCCAGAAATGTATAATTCACCTTATTTATGAATATTATGCTATTTTTCTCATTATGAGTACTTAAAGGGGAAATCCAGTCCAAATATAAGTTAGTCTGATTAAAAAAAATAAATAAATTACGAGTTCATAGGTAAAAGTTTGACTGAAATTGGATGTAAAAAAAGGAAGTTATGAAATTTTTAGGTTTTGATGATTTCTCCAAAAACAGTTCTTAAATGTACAAATATGCAAATGAGTGAGCTAACCATGTCATACCCCCACAATTTTGCATTGATCATGTACCAAAATAATGAGGAAAATTCAATGTTTCTGTCATTGAAGTTTGAAACATGGTGTTATTCCTGTTTGAATAACTTCAGAATATCAGTTGGATATATGAGAATTTGAACCTCGGGCATAATTGTGTTTGAATGAAAAAGCAGGTGATTTCAAAATTCTATATACAAAGTATGTATTAGTAAGTTGTGAGGGAATGACATGCTCACTTTGCCATTTGCATATTCATATTGACCATTCAAGAACGGTTTCCCCCCCCCCCCCAAAAAAAAAAAAAAAAAAAAAAATAGGGAAATTTCAAAACCTCATAACTTCCTTATTTTTTTATCGGATTTTGATCAATTTGTACCTTTGAACTCATACTATTTTATTCTTTCTCATCAGACTAACTTATATTTGGACTGGATTTCCCCTTTAAATCTTTTACCTGTCCTGCTCAAGCAATTGCTTGCGTTTTTAACTAAAGGAAGGTCACACCTGTGCAAATACAAGAACATTTGAAAGGGCATGTGTGTTTGGAGACATTTCCTGTTATAGCAGAGAAAATGACACTCAAAAATGCACACATGCGTGCACACACACACACTGGCTGATTCCCATCACTTCCCTGACTGATGCTCAGTTGCCTGGATCTGCCAGGTCAAATTTGCAGAGGGGTCTCTGTTCTCTCAACAGATGCCATACATCCTGCCGGTTTCTCATCACATTTTTGCGCTAACCACTGGACATTCCCCATGTTTCAATGAAGAAGTTTCTGATACATCTCATGAGAAATTTCTTGTCGATTTATACCACTCTTTCACAACTTTGGCCTTTCTTTTACAAATATGAACATGATACTTAAAAGCGAGCATCCTAGTAAAGCAAAAGCTCAAGCTCGTTTTACAGGGCTTGGGAAAATGTAAACAATTGCTAGCAAGAACAAGCAAAAGGTCTGTTTTATGCATATGTCTTAAACCCGTTGAGGACGAGTCCCGAGTATACTCGGGCAAGTGTCTATGGGAAATGCGTGTTGTAGCAAAATCAAACCGTCCTCAACGGGTTAAGCAAATGCTTAGTCTCTATTAAGCAATTGCTTGCAGGCAGCAAACAATTGCTTGAGCTCACTAGCTAAAGCTTTTGCTCGCAAACAATTGCCTCTAATTACGCATACAGCCCAATATGTTGCTTAATCAACTCAGATTCCATTTCTGTTTTTATAACCCACCCCCCCCCCCTTGTTTCTTTGACAACTGTCTCGAGAGCACCATAATTCTTGAAGAATTTTGCTCACCCTGTGAAGCGGCCATCTTTTCAGTGGGATGTTGCTCTCTGGAAGACTTTCTTATGTGTTACTCTTCCATATGAGTCTTCTACTTTTCCTAAAAATAGAGGAACAAATCTGATCTACGAATGATACATACACAAGTTTCCACCAATCTGCCAACCAGACCACAAAATGTAATGTCACAAGGACTAGACTTCACTGAGTCATTCAGAGGGCCAAATTCAGGCCACTGATCGATACCACTGTGCCATACTCCAAACCAAAACACTATCCTGTCATTTTTGAAGAGTTTGGGAAAATAATTTCCAAATAGTGGAACAAATTCTGCCATCTGTTCCACAAAAATTAGCCTCATTTATAGACAATGAGAAACATAAATCAAACCTATACTAACACATACATGTAGTATCACAAAAGAAGAATGTGTTAATAAACAGACTCAGTGCATCTATTAAATTTGGTGATAAATCAAAAATATATCTCATTTGGTACAATTACCCACACTTGCAAGTTTTGTAAACCTTGTACACAATAGCCAGTATCACAAATGAGGTGTTTTTATCAGCTGTATGTAAGATGTGCAAATAATGTATTTTTTTAACCAAAATTAATTAAAAATTACAAATATCACCACAGTCATGTCCTTAAACTCCATTGTGTTTGAAGATCCCTTATTAAAGTGTACACTGTATTAAAGTGTAGCCTATGGGAATGTGGGCACAAAATGTATGTCTAAGGAGGTTATGGAATGCTTCTTGACAAATTTCTTTGTGTTCATGTGTATGGAGTACCAGCTGTCCCAAGGGATACATGGGCAATACAGTCGTAGGTATGCAGGTAATGAGACATGAACAATTAAGCTGCCACATTTCTAGAGACATGGAATGAATGTTTGCTGTTAACACATACAGGTTTGAGATATTTCAAAACACATTGTCAACCTGATGCTTGCTTGATATTGCCTACTGTAATTCATAAATTATAAAGTCTATGTGTATAAATGTCACTAGTTGCATTCAGACAGAGGCAGTTTTGGTCGGAGTAACTTCGGAGGAAGGGTCGGAGGAAGGGTCGGAGGAAAGGTCGGAGTAGTGCCCGTCTGAACAAGGTCGTGGTAACTTCCTCTGGTCGGGGGAAGTTACCACGACCTCTTCCTCCGACCAAGATTCTCCTGAGTTTTTCCAGGAGTATCTCGCTGCCACGACTAGCCGGTCGGAGTAAATTGCCCGTGTGGACAAATAGATCGGAGTATCTATGACCTTACAAACCTTATTCGACCTCGGTAAAACTTCCGGAGTTAAATGTGAGTATGCATGCGCGTGCAGTACAATTCAAACCTAGTCGATCACGACAGAGCTCTAGAAGTTAGCGCTCAGAAATTCTCATCAACAAGAAGGGAGAAGATAAATGCCACTGGTAAAAAAAACAATGGTATGGTCGACGTGCACGGCGCTACCACTTCCGGAAGTTACGCCGACCCTCCACGGTGATCCCCACAAAGTCCGTGGTAAATTGATCGGAGTTTCTTTCCATGACCTTCGTGTGGACACAGGGTCACGGTAAGACAAGCATAAATTTGAATTCTAATTGCTACGCCATAAGATTTTACTCCGACAAGAAATACGTCTGAACATGGCTACTGTGTATAAAGATGGTGTTGAATTGTTGTTTCTAAATACATGTACTAGATGATAATATTCTACCAAGGAGGTTCAAGAGAATGGAGTCACAACTGTCATATTTCCTTTGAAGTCACGTTCGATGCCGCCACTCGAAAGTATTTGAAGCATGTGGCAAATTGGATCTGCCGCGCAGATAGGAAGACGATTGACTCATTTCTCATTGCATAATCATCAGCCACTTTGTAACGAAAATATGTCTTTGTGATGGTAATTACTTTTCGCCATCCCTACTTATAAAAGATAGGTGGTATATAATGGTAAAGACACGGGGATGCGCGAATAGAAATTGCGCAAAAAATGATGAAATGAAAATGAAAATTACCCAACTGGCCGTGCCCGGCCACAAATCTGATATATCTATTAATATAGAATTATACTCGAAGATTATTCCATATCAGTTTTATTTGGAGGAATTAAGTGGAAAAGTGATAAAACCGGCTTTCCAGGAGGGTACAGTTTTAAACACTTTCACATGATACAGCTCTGATTTACACTTTTGCACATATTTCTTGAAGGGATTGACCTTTGTTTAATGAGCTTTATCATTAAGTGAGATTTCGTTTCATTTGATAGATAAACAAGCAAAATATAACCAACATTAAGTTAACGTTCAAAATGAATCTTCAGATTGCTCAGCAAGACGGCGGCATCAAACCCCGTCACCAAAGGCACAGATGCACCTGTGGAATTCTTTTGTACATCAATAGAAAAGTGACAACTGTTTGAATAATTACAGCCAGTTGGAACTCCATCTCTTAAACCTCCTTGATTCTACTTTGCATGTAGCATTCATGGTTTTATGAAAAACATGGGACTTTGTTTGCAGGCTCATTTGAATTTACAGCACTTTGTGTACACCAGACCTGCACCAGATTACCTTCTTGCAAGAATGATAGTAATCCTCTCTGGTGACAGTGAGCATTAATTGTTAGACAGCTGCTTACAGTTTCTCTGTGTGCTATCTATGCCTGTCAGAAATAAATATATATTTCATCACTTTATTGATATACAAATCGAACAAAGGAATACATAAATACAAAACATAAAAGCCCAGGACATAACTTGATAAACAGAATAAGCAGGGCATATACATAAATATCACACAATGTTACAGAAGATTTACGAACATAAATACACATAACTTAGACAGAATCCTACACATATTCAAAGTGTGAAAAATATTGTATAAGCAGGCAAAAGGATAAGAAATGAGACCAGAAAGATTAGGAGTAGAGAAAATGGAGACTAAGAAAGAAAAAGGAGAAAAGTAAAATAGCATGAAGAAGAAGAAGACGAAGGAGAAGAAGAAAAAAAACTAGGACAAGTGTAGAACATACATGATACACTTTTCTCTTGACGGCATTTAACATACCTATTGAATTTTAACAAACATTTGCATTATTTTGTATTCCAGTGAGTCCAATATAATAGAGTGGGGCGATTCCGCATACGTAAATTATTCACAATGAGACACGGTCATTCATTCCACGCCCCATTAACATAACAATAACAATAAATTACATAAATTATTAATATCACATGAGACGACTCCGCCCCGGGGAACCGAAAAAACCCTGGAAAAGCCCAGGCCCGGATGGGGACGCCCCATTATTATAAACCTTTAATTTATATTCATATATATTAAAAAATATGTTATAATGATAACCCGTCTCAAAAAAGCTCATGCCCGACAACAAACCCTCCCGAATATCAATCCGATACACAATTAATCCAGTGGCCTCAACCTAAACATAGGGCCACGGATTAAAATTAAATTATGTCAAAGCAATGAATTTTGACTTTCCCATTTTAATTCTTCCTTAGCCGAATAAATTACAAATGAAGAAGTGATTGCAAGTGACGACAATCTGTCCCAATAAGTCTTGAAAGACACTGGTTTCCCTCACATAACTCAAAATAACAAAATGTATTCAGACTAGATGGACAAAAGAAGAGCCCTTTCCAAGCCTCAAACCAGAGCCCACCCGACGGCAGAACACTCCCATCACATAGAGCAATAAACTCAACTAAATGCAAACCCTACACACATCTCAACTATACTTCATAATCATATGTTATAATAATAGCCCGTCTCAGAAAAACTCATGCCCGACATCAAGTCCTCCCGAATATCAATCCGATACACAATTAATCCAATGGCCTCAACCTATTATAAACATTTGGTCAAAAATTAAAATTGAATTATGTCAAAGCAATGAATTTTGACATCCCCACTTTGGTTCTTCCTTATTCAAGGATTAATAGATGTGCTGTCATACTCTGCTATGTTCTAGCAATCTACAGTGTATTTCTAGAGGATGAATCATAGCCAGAGCTATGTTCACTCTTTGCCATGACCTTTGTGTTTGTTTGTTTGTTTACCATACTGTGACTACAAAAACAATACTAGTAATACTTTTGGTAATTTTTTATGCCTCTGCCGTGAAGTGTCGCCAGAGGCATGATATCTTTCAGTTGACAGTCTGTCCGTCTGTCCATTATGCATTTTGTGGACAGCATAACTTAAAATTCATTTGAGGTATCCTAATGAAATTTAGCATGTGTATGTATGAGTGGACAAAGTTATACATATCAACTTTTGGGTCCATGTGGTCAAGGTCAAATGCTCAAAAGTTTCACTATTTCCCCCATGTCTATGCAATGCCTGAAGTTATTTATTTTTTTTTTTACGTAGTGTATACATTTACATTGTATTACCCAATAAAGATTCTCTATGAAAATTTTTTGGCCATGGGGTCAAAAGTCAAGTGAAAATGCTAAAATTTCATTTGTTTCTTCATATCTTTGTAATGGCTCAAGGAATCTTCATGAAACTAATTGCCACATATGCATGTACTGCCTGTCAGTGATTTTCTTGGGACTGTATTGGTCATGGGGGTCAAAGGTACATCATACTGATGCTATATGCTGTTTACAAATAAAAAGGGTGAAGATTTTCCGTGATTTGCTGCAGATTACTACTACAATGTGCATAGGCATTGTCGTACAACAATGCATGAGCTCAGTCTCTGTCTGCAGTACAGTTGTATTTTAGGTTTTATCACAAAATGATATTGTAAGTTTTGTGTATTAAAGAAAATTGCTCTGTACATGTCTCTCCTTTGCAGATCACTGCTTGGAAATGTATAACAAAAAGAGTGTTTATTTCATGGATTTTCTTGCATATTTTATGGATGAAGATGAAACAAATGTCTTACAGTGTAAAATTTTCCAGGTTCTTTACCTTATGTAACACCACTGTGCCATACAATGTCATAATTTTGATACTTCTTACTGGAAAATATTTGATCTGAATGATGGATGTGTTCTGTGTGTATGTTTATTGTTGTTGTTTTTTCTTATTATGCTTGCAAACTGTCATCCATGGACCTGTATCCTTTATTGACAAGGAGCCATCCAGGGTATTCATTAAAAATCAGTGCATTCTAGCATCAAAGCAATGTTCATAGACTACATACAGGTACATGTAATGCAAATAGCTTTTGATGTGTGATGGAGGACACAGGGAGAATGGCCCAACTTATTGGCATTAACACTGTGCCCATTGTCATGTGTGATTCATAAGCGTCCATGACAGAAAGTATTTAGGCCAACTGCAATCAACAAACAAAATGTAGCTGACAGGGGAATGGTTTGCAAACATTAACATTCCAAGTTATTGGTATCATTTTGTACACTCACTACATGTATATCAGTAGAAGTGGCACAGTACTGAGTCAGTTAAGACCTATCCTTTTTCATTGTTGGAATGAAGTAAGATGTATCTTTCTGCATTTTTTCTTCCATTTGAAATGTGCATAATATTTGAATGATTTTAAATGATTTTACACACCAGTAGATATGAAAACTGTGATCATACTGAGCTCAGAAATAAACCATGGAAAGATGAAGAACAAATTGATTGATTGATTGATTTTATTTCTGCCTTTTTCCAAATCACACATTACAAAAGAATACACATATTTGGAAATCAACGTTACATGACATTTAAGCAAGCATATACTGTCTTACAAATTAATTCAAGGTACATATACACATACACACTATGAACATGACAGTATTCGATGTATAAAACATGTAGCATATCACTCACAAAAAAAGAAAGTTCGGAGGAGAATCATCAAATCAACACTTGTAGATTATGTAAATAATAATGAATTATTCATTCAGAGCATATGATCAAGTCGTTTCAGTTAACGAATTTCAGAGAAAAGAATATAACAGAGGGGATTTAAATAAATTGATATTGGAAATTAAACATTTTGGTTATTATGATAACAGAAAAGCAGGAGACCGCGATCATAAGCAGCAGCTTGACATGGATCGAGGCCTCGGGTTAAAATTCAAAGCTTAAAATCGCTTTACATATCTGTATAATGGACGTGTCTACAAAAACAGAATCAATAGTCAAATCGAAAATATTTTAATAATTTATGAAATTAAAAGTAAAGGAGAAATTCAAAATAGTTTTCGTTTGTTTCTTATCAATAGGCATTTTTTACCATAATACTGTGCTGAGGTGAGTGCTGTGCTGTGCTGTGCTGTGCTGTGCGGAGCTGTGCGGAGCTGTGCATGTGATACAATATAATTTTGTTAATTTAATGTTTGGGTATATATACCTGATTAAATGGATTCTGGTTTATTCTTTGTGTCACATGTATGTCTTCTACATACTTCTGTATACAATATCAACAATTTTGATGCGCAGCAAAGTACTAAAACTAATACTATATCAATATTGACTTTTTATGAGTGAACGTAGAAACCCGAAAACTTCTTATCACTCATATATCATATTTCGATGAAAGATATTTTTTCATAAGTGCCTCAAAAATATATAACTTGGTGGTTGTCTTAATTTGCTCAGGGAGATTGTTCCAAACGTCAGGTCCATGATGTCTAATTGACTTGTGAGCTATCACGAACTTGGGATTGTGGAGGTGATAATCTTTAGACTGTCGAGTTCGGTAAGCATGGACGCTGGAGTTCACAGTGAATAGGTTGTGGAAAAGAGGAAGGGAGGGTGTTGGATTTGTATTTGTACATGAATATTGCGCTTTGTAATGTATGAATACCGTGGATTTTCAAAGTTTTCAATTTAAAAAATAGTGGTTCAGAATTTGCAAGATAATGTGAGTTGGTACAAATGCGGAGTGCTCTTTTTTGGAGAAGATGAACTGATTGAAATTTTGTCTTGTTAGAATTTGCCCATACCATATTACAGTATGTGATGTATGGTAAAATCAGGGCATTATATAAGATAAAAAGAGACTTTTCTATCTAAAAATCTTTCAGTTTAAACAATATACCTATGTTTCTTGATACAATATTACTTATATTATTTACATGTTTATTCCAGGTAAGATTAGAATTGATAATTACACCAAGAAATTATGTAGACTTTTTTTCTACAAGGTGTACCCCATCAATATATAAATTACATTCAATATCAAAAGAATGAACATTTTTAGAATATATAAAACTAGTTTTTATCAATATTTAAAGATAATCTATTGCATTTGAACCAGGAAGAAACTTTACCTAATTCAAAATTAAGTGTGTGGATAAGTATCTGTGTATCTTTATGTGAATAAAATATATTTGTATCATCTGCAAACAAAATGTAAGTTAATATTGGTGAGACATTAATCATATCATTAACATAAACAAGAAATCAGTCAAATCCAGCTTGTATTGACAGGCCTTATTGTAATTTTCAAAACTATATATTTGAACTAGTATGTGTCAAAAATAAAGAGAGAAAGAGAATGAGAGAAGTGATATAACCAAGGGTTTTAGTGCTTGCCTGCTTGCCAAGGACAAGTTAGATTTTATGTTGGGCAAGTAAAATTTTGACTGTAAAATGAGGGTGTATCCTGAAATAAATCATCTGAAAGGAGAAGCTCACACGATTGCTGCGGTCCAGAAAGCAACAAATTCACTGTTCAACTATTGTGTGGATAATTAATCTGTTGAGGATGAGTCCCAAGTATACTCGGGCAAGTGCCAATGGGAAATGTGTGTTGTAGCAAAATCAAAGCATCCTCAACGGGTTAAGGAGCTAGGCAGTGGTGGGCTGTCGATGGCCCTGAGCCGCACTATGTATCAGATGCTAAAGCCAGTTCAAAAGCAGCTTCCTGAGCCAGAAAACACATGAAGAATTTGAATGCAATTGAACAGATGAATGTCATATTCAAAGTTTTTGAAGTATGCTCATCATCAAAACTAGAGAAAAATTAAAGCTTTTCAATGATACTGCACTTGTCTAATAACAATATGTATTTTCTATGAAATCATTCAAATCTTGTTTGTTTTTCAGCAGCTTCAAGCATTTTAATAGGAGGGACAAAGCAATTAAGTTGAATGTGTGTGGGGTTATGAAGTCAATGAAAAGGGATGAAAGAGGTGTTGAAGGGGTAATATAAGGTGCATGAGAGGGAGTGATGCGAGGTGTGATTTTAGGGAGAAAGACAGAGGAAGAGTTTGGAGAGAGCATATGGAGAGAATAATGAATGAGAATAAATGGGATGAAAGGATGGAAGCAGCTATAATGGTGAAGGGCCATTAAGGGT
Organism: Diadema antillarum; assembly: GCF_040938485.1. NCBI lineage: Eukaryota > Metazoa > Echinodermata > Echinoidea > Diadematoida > Diadematidae > Diadema > Diadema antillarum. Next base: position 232,630 of record NW_027272552.1, on the reverse strand, counting down.
TAACTAGGAGAAGTAGTGGAGGCAATTAATGAGGAAAATGAAATTGGGAAAAGCGGTTTGCCCCTCTGAAGTAAGTTTGGAAATGATTATGAGTGGAGAGATAGGGATTATGGAGCTCTGTGAGGGTATACTAGAGGGAAGAGGCACTGTAAAGGCTGGTGTACCGTAGACATGTGTAAACTAGAAATGTCGCTATGGCGACTGGTATGCCTCTGCCATAAGGCCAAAAAAAAAATTGTTGCATTGGCGTAACATGAGATTTTCAAATAGGGTCGGTCGGGCGGATTTTTTTTTTTTTTTTTTTTTTTTTTGCTACCTGCATTTTACGTGTAAAACTCGTGCTCAGCTCAGTAAACAGTTACAACTGCTGCACCGAATGTGCTGTGTTCATCTATTCTACAAATCATTTATGAGGCCGATATTACTGGAATTATACCCCTTCACAGAATTTAAAGATGTTGAAATCCCTATCCTGAATGTTTTCACTTCATATTTTACTATTTTGACTTAGATAAGATAGATGCAAATTGACTGGCAAAACTGTGCACAATACATCGCAGTCTGAATGCTACGTATACACTGAATAAATCTTGTGAGAGCACGTGTCCGTGTTGGAAACAGATGACGTACTGATCAAGGAAGGCTTTTTATGCGAGGCGCTAGATCTCTCCCTCGTACATCCGATATCCCCAGAGCCGTTTCCACTTCCGGGTTTGTGCGATCGCGATCGCAATCAACAAGATATTTGATATCGATAGCAAAAAAAAAATAATAAAAAAAACATTGGGTCGGCGGAATTTTTAGGGTCGGGCGGGTTACGCCAATGCAACAATTTTTTTTTTTTTGGCCTAATGCATGATTCTCCTAATAGGTCTATAGTACATGTGGACAATGTGTGATTACATTTTCACAAAATTGGCAAAATATTAAAATGACATGTTTGTCAAAAATGTATCGAATGTTCACCTTCTTTGACCTATGTTTAATTGGATGAATAGGAGAGCATGTATTTGGGGATTTAAGAACTTTAACTTTGACTTTGACCCTTTCATAAGTTTACGCACTTGAGTAATTGTCAAGGTATAAATTGTATGGAGAAAAAGTGCAATTTCTGCATTGAACAGTAAATTGTTATCATTTTCATCTGGCCTTTGATTCATAAGAGAATCAATGTCAGGCAGAACATACATAAATATGTACTAAGTTTAAAGATAATTTGAGCCACTTCCGAGATATAGAGAAAGAAGTAAGTTCAGCACTTTCACTTGATCTTTGACCTTTTGACCTTTGACCTTCTTGGCAAAAAAAAAAGAAAATCCCGGAGAATCTCTAGTGAGTTATACATGCATACATCAAGTTTTTAAAAAAATAATCCTGCTGGCATTGCATAAATATAAGAAAAATAGTAAAATTTTCAAGTATTGCCCTTGACCTTTGACCCCTGACCTTTGACCACATGAACCCCAAATTCCCTAGATAACCACTGCCAGTCAGTACATGCATATATACTTTGTTCCATAAAGATACCTTGAACAATTTCCAAGATACAGAGAAAAAAGTGCAATTTTAACATTTTACTTGACCTTTTGACCTCATGACCCCAAACTTTCACCAGAGAATTTTAATTGGGTAATACATGTATACACTAAGTTTCAAGAAAATATCTTCAGGCATTGCATAGATATGGGGGAAAAAGTGAAATTTTAAGCATTTGACCTTGACCTTTTGACCTTTGACCTTGAGCATGTGCACCCAAAAGTTGGTAGGCACAACTTCACCTCCTAATACACATACATGCCAAGTTTCATTAGGATACCTCAAAAGGTTTTGATAGTTACCCTGTCCACAAAATTCATTACGGACGGACGGAAGGACGGACGGACGGACGGACGGACAACCCGAAAACATAATGCCTCCGGCACCACTTCGTGGCGGAGGCATAAAAACTATTATACAAAAGGGTACATGTAGTTCACATGTACCGATCTTTTATCAAAGTGTAGCAAATAAAGGCTGCTGAAAACTGCTTATCCCATAGTGGCGAGCCAATGGAGTCAAATGGAGTCAAAAGATTCTGCTAGGATGGAAAGCTCGAGCTTTCCATCCTAGCAGAAACTTTATCAGAGGCAAAATGACGAACAGGCAGGGACAGCAATCACATAATATAAGGATAACACACAACAAGAACAGTCAGGGGAGGGCTAGGGACACAGAACTAAGAAAACAAAAGGGGAGGGTTGGAGGTCAGGGGCAAGGAGCCCAACAGGTAAAGGGAGGAGGATTAAAGAGGGTGGACAGACAAAAGGCAGAGGAGGGTCAATGATCATGATCCCGGGCACTGTGGGGGCAACCTTTGAAGGATAAGGATGGATAGGGAGGCAACATCAAACAAGATGAGGAACAACAGAGGGATAGAGAAAGAAAAAGAGTGAATAGCAACACAGGGGCAGCGGAACGGTTTTCAGTGTAGGGGGGCTGCCGGACCAGGTGGGGGGGGGGGGGTGGTCATGGTCAAGCCCCAAGCCGCCAACCCCCCCCCCCCCCGCACCGGCGTAGCTAGGATATGATGGGGGGGGGGGGGGCCGACGGTTACTATGCAAGGGAGCGAAGCAACTGAGCCCGAGCGGAGAGAGCGAGAGGGGGAGGGGGTGTCCCCCTCCAACGTTGAGAAGTTTTTGCATATTGATGTTGTAAATGGTGCAATTTGCATGTTTTTGCGTGCTCTATCGACTTGAAATTACCCCACTTGTTTAAGGTAGCAGGATGTTTGATGTGGATTATTATTGAACAATAAATTTGCCTATTAAAGTGGTAGCATTCAAATAAACTTCTTGTATTAATTCTTATAATGAATTTCATGAACGCTGTTGGTTAAGCAATCAAACAGAAAAGGCATGCACACGAGGGTGTACATAAGGATATTTTCTCCTCTCACACGAAGGTGATTTTACATTTTCAGACCTGAAATTCAGCGATCTGGTGCAAACTTTTGTGCAGTACTTGGAATTTTTTCTAGCTCCCCCCCCCCCCCCAAAATGGAAATAATTGGGCTTTTTTTCAGGGAAGTGTTAATAGCAAAATCATGGAATTTAGCTCTTATCCGAGTGTGCATCATCTCTGTGTATATGTACAAAGTCTATAGTGAGGTAGAGCTTAGGGGAGGGTGGAGGGGGATGCCCCTCCCTATCGACGGAGCTTTTGCATTTTAAAAATTGAATTAAAGCAATCTGAAGCACTTTTTGTGGAAATTCGGAAATTGTCATTCCCCAAAATGTACTAAGTATACAGAGGGGACCAATCAATTGGAGGGTGGCAAGATACCCCTCCCATATTCGAGGGAGCTTTTTTTTTTTTTTTTTTTTCATTTTAGAACTGAAATTCAACTTGGGCACTTTTCTGTTGGAAATATCTGGAAATTTGTCAAATTATAGAGAAGTGCAAGTCTGTGGAAAGAGACATAGCAGGAAGATGTGGGAGGGGATAAGCCAGGGCTATTTCCCCTCCTATGAACATGAGGGAGATCGATTCTGTATTTTCTGATTGCAGTTAACGTTTTGCGTGCACACATTTTGTGGCATATATTTGGAGAACTCAATGTGTAGCCATAGTCTACTTGTATGCACAGGGCGGGGCAAACTGGGAGAAAGCGTGGGAGAGTGCTATCCCTACCTTTCCCGTACAATGGAGCTTTTGCCTTTTTAAAGTTGAAATTGAGATATCTCGGGGTTTTGTTTTTTTTTTTGTTTTTTTGGGGGGGGGGGTTTAAATGATAAGGGGAATTGAGAGAGGAAATGGTTGATTGAAAGGGGATATTTTCCTTGTACATGAGGGAACTATTGATTTTTCGGAATGTGAGTGGTGCTCAGAGTTAGACGGAAACTTTATGTAAGCGCGGAATCTAGGAAATTTAAGTGGGCATTGTGATTTTTTTCCTGGTTTTTCCCCCTTTTTTTTCTTTTTTTTCACAAACCAAAAGTGTGGTGTGTGTGGGGGGGGGGGGGCGCTGCAGCCCAGCCCCCCCCCCCCCCGTTCCGCGGCCCCTGCAACAGCAAGTGTGGAGGGAGGGCTGAGCAAGCAGGGAGCCCTTACCTGGTGTAATAACAACAACAACAATAATAATAATAATAGTGGCTATTTGTATAGCGCACAGGTCCACTTTTCAGTGCTCATGGCGCTTCAAAAATAAAAAAGATATATATACATGCATCGTGTTCAAACATGTCAACAAAGAAGAAAATGGCAAACAAACAACAAATATTATACCAAATAAAGAATACAACATATACCAAGTAAAAATACAATGTTGTATCCAAATATTAATGACATACGGCAATTACAGTCCTCAGTGTGAGAGGAAAAAGATAAGTTTTAAGTTTGGATTTGAATGTCTCTGTAGATGACAGTTCCCTTAACTGAATAGGTAACTGATTCTACAATTTTGGTCCTATAACGCAGAAAGCCGATCACCCCATCCATGTTTTACTCTGGGTGTTTGGATTTACAATGCATCTGATGATGAACGTAGACTTCGTGTTGGATTGTATTTTTTGAACAGAATTACTTAGGTATACGGGGGAAAAGAATGAACTGAATGATGTACTAATAACAGAATCTTGAAAATAATTTTTTTTTCTGAAGGTAACCAATGTAAGGAACGGAGAACTGGTGATATGGAATCAAACTTATTAGTAAAAAGTTAATAATCGGGCAGCAGAATTTTGCAACCGTTGAAGTTTTGTGACATCTTTTTTTTTTTTAAGATTACACAACAATGAATTCGAAAAAATCAAACCGAGAAGAAATCAAAGCATGAATAAATATCTCAGCTGCAGATTTAAATAAATATTTCCTTATGAAACTTAAATTACGCAGCTGATATCGAACATTCCGCTGAATTTGAGTTACATGACTTTGAAATGACATTTCCTGATCATTATGACACCTTATTACGGGATGTTTTTGACGGAATAATGCAAGTGCTACATGATTGATAATCAACTTTACCTAACATATGCTTTGAACCCAACAACAACAACAAATTTTATCATCATTTAGTTTTAAGGTCATTGGATTTTAAGCCAGATTTTCAGGTCTTAGCAAACATGCTTCAAGTTTTGCAATGGCGGATGACAATGAAGACACAGTGGGTTTAAAAGACAAAGATAAAGTTGTATATCATACCGCATAACAATGATAACGAATACAATGCTTGCGAAATACTTTACTAATTGGTTGCAATATACATGTACAGAGAAAAAAGCAGCGGGCCTCCAACAGAGCCCTGAGGTTACACCAAACTTTGTCATAGTTTTGCAAGAGGTAGAATCACCAATTCTGACATAATGAGATCGTTCCACATAAATAGGATATAAACCAATCAAAGGACAGTTCCTTTGATGCCCAAATCTCTCAACCTTTGAATCAGAACAGCAATGATTGACTGTGTCAAAAGCTGAGCTCATATCAAGCATAAGAGATCAGTGATGTTACCACCTATCTAATTCTCTGAACAACAATATATGTTAAAGGGACTGTACAGTATCTGGTTGAGGTGGGAGATTCATGTTTTGAACATTCTTAAGTGAGATAATGAGAAACCTCTTATGAAATATGAAAGAGCATGTAATTTTACAGAAGGATTCAATGTTTATTTGATGAAAATTGGTTTTTCAAATGGCTGAGATATCCAAAAAAATGATAATAATAAAAGGGGACAGGCCACAACTTTATTAGGATCTCTTTGTTTCACCTTGTTTTTTGGATATCTCTCAGAGTCATTTCAAAACCGATTTTCATCAAATAACCTTTTGATACCCCTTGGAATTGCATGCTCTTTGACATCTCATAGATGTGGTTTCTGAATATCTCGCAAAATGTTAAAAGCTAAATCCTCACCTCGACCAGAACTGTACACACCCTTTTAAGTTGACTAACAGTGTTTCTACACTATGACCAGGTTTGTACAGCAGATTGAAATGAATCAAACAATTCATTATCTTGCAGATATGTTGTCAATTGTGAGAAAACAACCTTCTCAAGCAATTCACTCAAATAGGGTAAATTTGAAAGTGGGCGGTAATTTTTGAGACACTCCTGATCTAAGCCTGCTTTTTTCAAAGTTGGATGAATTAGTGCTTTTTTACACACCTTTGGAACTACACCTAATCTCAGGCTAGCATTTATGATTCTTGTGATAACGGGTGCTAAAACTCTGCTACACTTCTTAAACCAAATCTGTTGGGATTGGATCAAGTTCACATGATTTGTTTGGTGAGTTCTTCAGCTTTTCTATCTCTTTAACAGTGACAGACTGAAACTTACTCAATTCTGACTTGACTTCACAGACAATGTCTTTTGGCTGTTCACAACAAGTTGGGAAACTCTGTTGGATTGCCAGAATTTTATCAACGAAATATTGATTAAAACAATTTGCTAGCTCAACTTGATCACCATGAGTGAGGTTTTCTGGTAAAGGAGATCGCTGTTTTCGGTAAAATAAAGCATTAACAACTTTGTACAACTTCTTTGTATCTTTCCCACAATTCGTAACATTTTTTGAATGAAATTGTAACTTTGCATCCTTAATCAAGGCATTTACACATCGCCTTTGTGCATGATACATCTGCTTGTGAATCTCCAGTTTTGTGGACCTTGACTTTCTTTCTAACTGTCTGCGAAGCAGTTTTGCTTGAGTTATTTCTGGGGTATACCATTCAGTATTTGGGGTGGATTGTGACCTTGATTTGTTTCTCAGGTGCCAACTTATCAAGGGTAGCAGTGAGTAAGGTGTTATACAAATTCACTTCGTCATCAACATTATTAACATGAGATCCAGCTGATATAAGAGACTTAACATGACTATCAGCAACAAACTCTTGTGGGTTTACAGATTTCAAATTCCGTGTAATAACAAATGTTTTTTTTTTTTTGACACAACGTTTAGGAAGGTTCAATTCACACATTATTGCTGAATGATCTGATATACCTTCCACAACACCAGTAGGCCTACATTACAAAGTTGTATACAGTGTTACCTTTATGAGTTATAAGCAGATCTAATACTTGGCCTCGATTATGAGTTGGCTCATTAATATGTTGAATCATATCAAAGGCTGACAATAATTCAGAGAACAACTTCGAATTCGAAGTTGATGAGTCCATGGGTATATTGAAATCACCTGCAATCAACAAGTCAGACGAGCAGAGAAGCTGTCTATCAAGAACATTAGAAAACTCATTCAAGAAAATCTGAAACTGTAGGCCTACTGAACTAGGTGGACGATATACATTGATGAAATGCAACGATTTCTGCAGATCATCCAGAGTCATCTGAATCATTTCAAATGATGTAACATTTGTGTACCAAGAGGAGGCAACAAAAAGAAGGTAAGAGTCAACCAATAAATGCAAGTTATCAAACATATCAAATTGTATATAAAATAACAATAATAACAATAAAGATTCTCGTTCCACCAGGATAATTACAGATTCTACTCCCTCAACCGCATGATACTCACAGGCCTCCAACTCCACTGCACTCCTGCTCTTGGAACACTCTCGCCTGAACTACGGAAAAACGCTGGAACCAGACTCTACATGGAGCTTCCCATTTGATTAACATTCTCTCTAAACAGTGTGCCGTGCCTCACTGAATTCCTTATCAGCTGACATCGACAGACTGGAGTGTGAACTCCGCTCTTGCTGCACCAACACCCAGTGGCTCAAATACAATGATGATGAATCTTGTCTCTCTAAACATGTGTCTGACCTCACTGCACGCAGGAACAAGAAAAATAGGCAACTTCACGAAGAAACGACAACGGCCTAACAGATTCAGACGACACACCATATCTGCTGATGTATCTCCACTTCTGTCGTTAACCTTTCTTCTTCTCCCCTCTAGCAGAAACGCCTTTTCTCTCAAAAGGTCTCAAGTTTTGTCCCACCCCACCTAAGGTCAATCAGATAATATAGTGGCTACTTGTATGGCGCATGTCAGGTCCACGTCCATTAAGCCAAGATCTCTACTTTCTACCGCAGGTTACGCCTCAAAGAGTTCTTTCTTGATGAACACCCTTCTGCTCCTGAGCCCTTCCATCCCCCCCCCAGAAAAAAAACCACCCCCCCCCCCAACAAAAAAAAACAAACAAACACCAAAACTCATGGATTCCCCTAAGAAAAGAGTTCCCTCCCTGGAAACTTACATCCAAGCTGCTCATCTCACGTCCGCTCCGCAGATACCCTCGACAGTGCATCACATGACAATCTCCCAAAGGACTTAAGAATGCCACTCTCTCTCAACTCTCAAAAACAGGTCTGACATCATCATTAAGCCTGCAAAGGATCAGCTGTTGTACATGTAGTAATGGACCGCCAGCAGTACATCGATGAAGCCATGTCTCAAAAGGTCTCAAGTTTTGTCCCACCCCACCTAAGGTCGATCAGATAATAATAGTGGCTACTTGTATAGCGCACAGGTCCACGTCCACTCAGCCAAGACCTTTCTACTTTCTGCCGCAGCTAGGTTACGCCTCATAGCGTTCTTTCTCAATGAACCCGCTTCTGCTCCTGAGCCCTTCCACAAAATAACCCCCCCCCCAAAAAAAAAAAAAAAATTCAACCCATGGATTCCCCCCAAGAATAGAGTTCCCTCCCTCGAAACTTTCATCCAAGCTGTCTCATCTCAAGTCCGTTCCGCAGATACCCTCAACAGTGCATCACATGACAATTTCCCAAAGGAACGCCACTCTCTCTCTCATCTCTCAAAAACAGGTCTGACATCACCATTAAGCCTGTAGACAAAGGATAAGCTGTTGTAGTAATGGACAGCCAGCAGTACATCGATGAAGCCATGAAAACATCTCCACAATCCATCCCACTACATACTCCTTGACTCTGATCCCACCAATGATTTCTCCCCCAACAAATCCAGTGGACACTCGATGACATGAAGGAACATGAAACACCTCATCAAGAAGGCTCACAAATTTCTCTCCCCTATTAATGCCATACCTGCCCGATTCTATCTCATCCCCAAGATCTACAAACCTGGTAACCCTGGTCTTCCCATCCTCTCTGGAAATGGCTCCCCAACAGAGAACATCTCCCTCTTTGTTGATCACCACATTAAACCCCTTGTCTCACTTGCACCCTCCTACATCCATGACACACCAGACTTTCTCAGGAAACTCAATAACATCAAGGACCAGATACTCAAGACTGCAATCATCGGTACTTTTGACACGTCTCTTCTCTCTACACAAATATCCCCCATGATGAAGGTATCCTAGCCTCATGTGAGGCTTTTGCTCGCAGCGGGTCATTCCACACCCCCCCCCCCCCCAATATCTGACACCAAATCCCTCATGTCACATGTACTGATGAAAAAAAAAACTTCACATTCATGGACAAGCACTACCTATAGGTATCTGGCACAACAATGGGTACCAGGATGGCTCCCTCCTTCTCCTGTCTCTTCATGACCAAGCTGGAGCAGCAGATATTAGATTCAGCCCCCCGTCGTCCATGGATATGGTGGCGCTACATCGATGACATTTTCCTTACCTGGACCAGGGAGGAAGAAAGTCACCATGCTTTCATTGACCACATCAATTATTTCCACAGAACCATCAAATTTACTTCTGATTTCTCCCAAGGATGAGACCAACTTCCTTGATGTCACCGTTAGGAAGGAATCTAACCGTGTCACCACAATTCTCTACACTAAAACCCACAGATACCCATCAGTACCTTCACTCAGCCAGCTGCCACCCCCGCCACTGCAAAACCAGTAGGCCTATCCCTTACAGTCAAGCTCTCAGACTTCGCCGTATCTGCTCTGAGGATTCTGAGTTTTCTTTCCATGCCAGGAACCTGAAGAGACATCTCACAGCCAGGGGCTACGATACCAGGAGAGTTCAAGAAGCCATCAACAAAGTTCGTTCTCTCCCCAGATCTGAAGTTCTCAAACCAAAAAACCAACAAGCAGGACACCGCTGACAGAATACCCCTCGTGACCACCTTCCATCCTAATATACCCCCTCTCCACAATATCCTTTGTGACAATCACCATATCCTTCACACCTCTGATCGTCTCTTACAGGCCGTTCCAGATACTCCCATCCTGGCATACCGACGCCCCCACATCCTCAAGGATCTCATCGTTCGTGCTGATCAAAGTACCCTCCCTCACTGACAATTCTTCCCCCTTACAGTATGGCACATTCAAATGTTCAGCCAATAGGTGCATCATTTGTAGTATACATATCTATGAGAGTGACTCTTTCACCAGCAACTCTACCGGCCTCTCACACCACACCAAGGGCTACATCACTTGTACCACCATTAATGTTGTGTATCTCGAATCACTTGCAGAGTTTTTAGGATCCAGTATGTTGGGGAAACCAAGACAACACTCAAAAGACGCTTCTACGGACACAGATCTACCGTCAACACAGCCAAGCTCGATACTCCAGTGGGCCATCATTTCAATCTCCCCAATCACTCCATCACTGATATGACTCTACAGGGCATTGAATCTTTAGGCACTCGTCAAGACACAGTCCGAACCAGCAGAGAGAAGCTCTGGATGAAACGACTTCACACAATCCAACCCCATGGCCTCAATATCCAGGAGGAAAATGACGAACACCCCCCATTCTTTGCACTTTTTTCCTATATTGCACACCTTTTATTCCCGATTGATTCCTTCCTCTTGTCAGAGTCTCTTTTTATACAGCTCTTTTCCCACCTACACGTACACACACTTGTATTTGTTTGTGTTTATATGTGCATACATATACGGTATATGCATATTAAGGCCTACATGCATGCATATCCACATATGCATATATTATATCTGTCTCCCTTTGGTTTTTTGTGTTTTTTCCCCCTTTTTCATGATTTTTATTATCATTATCTTTACCATTACTATTATCAATATCTTCTTTATTGTTATTATTATTATTTTGCATACACTATGATATGTTTGATAACTTGCAATTGTTGGTTGACTCTTACTTTCTTTTTGTTGCCTCTTCTTGGTACACCAGGTTGCTCCCTGCTTGCTCAGCCCTCCCCCTCCCCTCATTCTTGCTGTTGCTATTTCACTCTTTTCCTTTCTTTATCCCTCTGTTGTTCCTCATCTTGTTTGATGTTGCCTCCCTATTCATCCTTATCCTTCAAAGGTTGCCCCCATGGTCCCCGGGATCATCATTGACCCTCCTCTGCCTTTTGTCTGTCCACCCTCCTTATATGTGATGGCTGTCCCTGCCTGTTTGTCATTTTGCCTCAGACGAAGATTCCGCTAGGATCGAAAGCTCAGGCCTCTTTTGACTCCATTCCGATCTTTTATTAACGAAGGGAAAAGAGGATGCGATGAGCTGTGAGGTTTACACGGGAGTGAAAGCTTCTGGAGAATGTAATGAAGATCGTGTAGATTGTGTTTCGGAAGAGAATTCATGAAATTGCAGACTTGGACGAGATGCAAATTGGTTTTATGCTAGGAAAAGGGATGATATGCAGTGTTCATCCTTGATAGATTGCAAAAGGAATACCGTGAGAAGGAATACATGATTGTGCTTCGTTGATGTGGATATGGCATTGATGAAGGGTTTTGAGGAAGGTGGTTGAGCTAGTGGGCATGCATGTGGGTATAGGCTACATGACTTGTACCAGAGGGGAGACGGCAGGGTATCACTGAGGGCTGTGATGTGTTTGCATGTAGGGATAAGGACAGGAGTTACAAATTGGATCAGAGCTGTCGGAGGAGTTAAGGTAAAAATTGGCTTAGATCAGGGATCTGGTTGGTGTTTGCAATAGTGGTTGCCATGGAGACGGAGAGTTTAAGAGAGGAATAACTAATAACCCATTTCATAGAGATTTTTTTTTTGATTTTTTTTTTATGCCTCCGCCACGAAGTGCCTCGGGAGGCATTATTTATTATTTTCGGGTTGTCCGTCCGTCCGTACGTAATCAATTTTGCGGACAGCATAACTAAAAAAAACCGTCTGAGGTATCCTATTGAAACTCGGCATGTATGTGTATGAGTAGGCGAAGTTGTGCCTATCAACTTTAAGATGCACATGCTCAAGGTCAAAGGTCAAGGTCAAATGCTCAAAATTTCACTATTTCCCCCCATATCTATGCAATGCTTGAAGGTATTTTCCTGAAAGTTTAGTGTATACATGTACTACCAAATGAAGATTCTCCAGAGAGGTTTTCGGTCATGAGGTTAAAGGTCAGAGGTCAAGTGAAAATGTTAAAAATATAACTTTTTTCCTTATTTCGCAAAATGGCTCGAGGTATCTTCATGGAACTTAGTAGATATGTATGTACTGACTGGCAGTGATCATCTAGGGAATTTGGGTCATGGGTCAAAGGTCAGGGGGTCAGAGGTCAAGGTCAACTCCTCAAAATTTCCCCTCATATTTATGCCATGCCTGCAGCTTTTTTGTTGAAACTTAATACATGTATTACCCAACAAAGATTCTCTGGGAAGTTTCTTGCCAAAAGGTCAAAGGTCAAATGAAAGTGCTATATTTCACTTCTTCCCTCTTATCTCGAAAGTTACTCAAGGTATCATCATGAAACTTAGTACATATTTATGCATGTTCTATATACCTGACAGTGATTCTCCAGGGAATTCTAGGGACATAGGGTCCAAGGTCAAGTTAAAGTGCTATTATTTTACTTTTTTATACTGAAATTACACCTTTTTTTCTCCATACCTTGAAAAATTACTCAATGCATAAAGGGTCAAAAGTCAAGTAAAAAGCAAGTGAAATTTGAGAACAGAAACCTCGGCTCTTTCATGCGGAATACATTGAGCACAATCTGAATTATTGTCAAAGACAGTTTGCTTCACCAAACTGGTTTGATTAATTGATTGATTGATTTTATTTTTGCATTCGGACACGATATGACAGTACGTGTAATAGACCATATACCAAATAGACAAAGACTTTGGAGAAACCAAGTTTCTTAGGTGGTATAGGATTCCGAGGCCTCTAGAAACTGAATAATGAACATTGTGTATATGACGTGATCACTCCCAAACAAATTTGAATCAATAGTAATGCCTAAGAATTTAGCAGATGTCTTTTCAACAATAGGCTGTCCGTCAGCACAACAGTAATCAATATAATAGATATTTGAAGAATTATGCAACTCATACATCTTACAAAACTTGTCTTAGAAACATTTAATTATTATTTGTACATGTAAATCACTGGGATACTTTAAATATCTCTATAAAACTTAGTGTGGTGAAGGAACAATGCATGCCTCACTGCATGGATGAGATCTGTCAATGAAAGTGGTCAAATCATCAGGCCAGCCTACACGACTGCAGATTCGTGTTTTAGGGTTTCTTCTAACGTTTTATGGTTCATTAACGTTCAACATGGCCACGTTGTCTATATTTGGTCCTTCCCATTAAGGCGAAACCATTATCCATTTTACTCTCTTCATATTCAAGACATGGTTTGCCACTGGGAGCTAGGTGTTGAATATGAACAGAGAAAAATGGATTGTGTGGGTTGGCCTCTGTGGGGAGCGACAAAGTTTTCGGACAAAAGGCCATGGTAAAGTTTATGGACCATTAAAATGTTAGGAGAAAACGTTAACACAAACCCTAAACACAAAACTTAAACACAAACCTGCATTCGTACAGGCTGGCCTATTTGGCAACTTTCATTGACAGATCTCATCCATGCAGTGAGACATGCATTGTTCCTTCACAATAACACGCAAACTTGGAAAAAGTGCAATTTGTCATTGTTGTCTTTAAAGTCCATGTGCTCGGTCATGCATGACAATTGTCAACATTAGGTATCAATGGAAAGAAGAAGGGTTCCTCTTTCCTTACAATCAACATTGTGCTCTTCATAACTGACAACTAAGAAATGGCAGCCCTCCAAAGTTGGATTACTCTCTTTTTATACGCTCTGTATAGGAAGTGAATAAAATACGTCTTATAGATTTGTATTCAAATGATACGCGAGTGGTGAAACTAATGGGGGAGGGGGAGGTGTTTCGAAATTTCACGAGGTCCTATTATATGCATTATTCTGCATAATCTGGATGAATGAAATTATAAGCGACACAGACACACACGCACAAATCTTGTGAAACCTATAGTGACAGCTAGCCGAAAAAAAAAATGATTACACCATCTCAAAGAAATACTAAATGTATGCATCATTTCGTCTGTTTTTATGCATTATTTTGATCTAAGACTGAACTGCGTTATAACGACTAAACAACCGAGAAAGGTTACGATCGAGGCAATTTTCCATACGATTTGCATTATGTATACTCAACTTAAGCGCAAGTCGCTGCTAAATACAGTCGAACCTGTCTATAGCGGCCACCCAAGGGAGACGAAAAGAGTGGCCGTTATAGATAGGTGGCCGCTATAGACAGGTTATCCGACTTTTGTGTGCACTGCCTACATGTAGATGTATGTGTACGTATGCACACGTGTGTTGTTTCATGCATTGAACAATATCGGTGTTTATCAAGTTTGTGCACAAAAGCATGTGTAGGCCCTTATTTAGTCGTGAAGAAAGCTTTACACTAGTGCATTATTCATGACTAAATGAGCGATGAATGCAGTGCAGTGGCGGATCCAGAGGGGGGCGCAACTGGCGCACGCCCCCTTTATTTTTCGTTAAAAACAAAAGAAATAACAAGGAAAAAAATTAAATGAAACCCGGAAGTGGTACTAGAAATATTAGTTGCGCCCCCCCCCCCCCCCTTGACAGAATTCCTGGATCCGCCCGTAGTGGTGGCTAATACTGAACGTTGCCCATGAATGACTTGCACGGCTACAAGTAGAAAATCACGCTGAATCATCGGCTTTACTTCGGCTCCATGTGGGTCTGTGGCCGCTATAGACAGGTTAAAATCTACCGCGGGAAACAAAATTTGTGGCCGCTGGCCGCGTTAGACAGGTGGCCACCGTACACAGGGTCTTTAACAGGGCTTTTCTCTAGGCGGATTTTTCAGTGGCCGCTATAAACAGGTGGTTGCTATAGACAGGTTTTGAATGTATGCAAATGAGCGAACCTAAAAGGAAAGTTCCCGGAAGGTAAACATTCAGTCAATGCAGACATACGTGTGAATCACTGAGGAAAATAATGCCCGTTTTCCATGCTGACGTGGGGGTGGTCACATCCAAAAGGGCTCTTGTGCACCCTTTCGACTATGTATAGGCATTGTAGAGCAATGTTTCCTCTATCAATTTCCTTACTCTTTTTTTTTGATATAAAAGCGACTTTTCAATACAGTCGGTCGGAACGATTTTTGAAAAGCATGTACGCTTAAAACGATATAGGCCTATTGCATTCGCATCGGTTGTAATGCATGTTTTGTGCGGTGTGAATAGTCTGGACACTTCCCATGTGGTTGCCTTTGAATGTGCACCCTTTTCACTATAAGCCAGTTCGGAGATAGCTCATGTGCATGGCACATGGGTACAAATGACCTCTCATTTTTCTCAGTTGGTTAGGCACTTCACTCATTTCAAAGCAACATAATGCAGCAGCTTGCCCAACATAGCAATTTATGGAACTCGTATTCTCACAAAGAATGAACCTGTGTAGATGAAGTGACCGGAATGTTTCGTCAGTCAACACTTTGGGAAGAATAATTTCATTGTGCTGTTTTGAATACATTAACAAACTTTTTCTGTTAACATTGCCAAACACTAGGCTTGCTGTCAGGTGGATATACTGGCAGGCACCATCTACATTTGTATAAGGATTACATGAATAATCATAGCATTACAGATGGTTATCTCAGTGAAATTAAAAACCAACCCGTCTCTCGGTACAAATGACCTTTTTCTGCTCATGCTCAAACTGGAACCCCGAACTGGCTTATTCATGTCTCCTCTATCAACTCCATTACATTTCTTGAAAATAAAAGTGTCTTTGCACTGGCCGTAACGACTTTTTAAACACATTAACGCTTTGACCAACGGTATTCACGTTGATATATACCAGTGGCGTAGCTAGGATTTGAACCCCCCACCCGAGCAGTGGGAACTTTTATCTTTTTTATGTTGGTAATGGTGCAATTTGGTGCATGTTTTGCCATGTTTTATCGACTTGAAACAGTGTCCCTGACCATGGGCCTCCTACACATAAGGACTATGTACGGAGATTTTTGTTTGTTTGTGTGATCCCATCCCCTTCGCCTGATTAACATTACAGACTGTCCACCCTATGCATCTTAATGTGTGCATTCAGATATTTTGGACAACGTCGATTGTGTAATCGTGCATCGTCACTTACAAAACAACCGTATCCCTCATTTCGATCTTATTTGTAGTCGAGTAGAAACTTTTTAGACCTGGAAAAGTTTTTAAGTACAAGGTTTTCTTGTTGATTCGTGTTCTAGAAGGGTATTGGAGTAAATTTAGCTTGGTTGCCACCTGGGCAACCTTGGGCAACTTGTTTTAATAGCCTAATTAGCATAATTACGTAATTACCATATATAAAATATGTAATATATTACTAATTTTGATACAGAGAACCAGAAAACATGGGAAATAAAACTTTTTAAGGGTTTTCTATATCGAGGAGCCCATTCATAACATTAATTTTCAATTTCAAATTATGTAAGTGCCTTAAATACCGTAATTAGCATAATGAGCGTATTTGCATACGCATAATATAGTGAAGTATATGGTAATATATACCATTGATATGACCTGAAAATGCTGTTAAGCCCAGGTTTTGTTGGTGTTGTGGTTGATTCATTCTTAAGATGGGTACGGAAGTTATCTGAGCTAGCTTGGTATCTTGGCAACCTTGAACAGTCATTTTTATTAGTCTCATTAGCATATTCAGCTAATTAGCGCAATATGTCATATGTTCTTTAATAATTTCACTGCAGAAAGCCCGAAAACACACGTAAAATACGATTTTCAAGGGTTTTTTAAGACCAGGAATTCATCTGTAACACTGGTTTGTACTTCTAAACTATGCAACTGTTATAAATATCATGATTAGCATAATTACATAATTAACATAATATGTATGTACAGTGTATAATAGTCCAGCAAATGGTGTCATATGCCATGTACTGTATATAACCTGGAAAAGTTGGTATGTACAAGGTCTTTGTAGACTGGGGTTTTAGATTTGTTAGATGGGAACTAACAATGCAGTAAACTAGTTTAACTTGGTTGCCACTCTCTCAACCTTGGGTAATTATCTTTGATTAGGCTAATTAGCATGATGTTAGCTAATTAGAATATGCAATGAGCATGTTGCTAATCTTAATCCATGAATCTGAATTCTCATAAGATATAACTTTTTGAGGTTCTGAGATTTGTATTCAAGGATAAATAATACTTCGTTGCCACTTTGGCAACATCAGGCAATTACAGTTTAGTAGCCTAATAGCATAAAGATTTAATTAGGTTGACAATAGAATGTTGTTTACGCTTTATGATAAAGAAAGCTTGAAAAAAGACACATTTTCAAAGGTTCTCTATGAAAAGGAATCCATTTGTGACGCCAGTTTTTATGGGCGATGGCTGGGATGGGAGGGCAAGGACATCCCCCTATAAAACAAAATATAGTTTTTCATTGTTGTGTGGTGAAAATATATACATATTATTACCGAAGGGAGGGGAAAAACTGGTGGCACAACAGCATGTCACACATTCTGACAACAAAACAAATCACCACTACCAATGATATCAGACTTAAAGAAACAAAAACTTTATTCTTCCCTCGCCTCAAGCGGCATCGTCCCAGTCTCGATCTATCTTTTTTCATACATGGGCCGAACAGGCCACACTCACTTTGTACAAATGCATATTCATGACAACATATATATACATATCTAACAACATCTCAAGGTCACATAAAACGGTATCTAGTATCATAAAATGGACTATCGGAAATATGCAAATAATTATCCCAATAACGATATTTAAGACACTTTAGCCATTTGCAAATATGTGAAAACCGATGTTATAATGAATTCCTCTTCATTTAAAACCTTGAAAAACATCTTTTTTTCTTTTAGACTTCCTGCATTGAATTTAACTACATATTAAACATTATACTATTTTGCTGAATATGCTAATTAGGCTAATAGATAATAATCGCACTAGATTGCCAAGGTGGTAACCAAGCTTAGCTTATTTCCATACTTGTCTAAAACAAATATAGCAATAAAAAGCCTTGTACTAAGCAACTTTTCGATAACATTTACATGTGGTGCATTTATTTATCTACTTTACTTCTCATTTACTTTTGTACACATGCAAATTAGGTTAATATGCTAATTATGATATTTAAGACACTTGGATCATCTGAAATTGGGCACTGGTGTTACAAATGGATTCCTAGTAACAAGCTATAATATGCGTGTTTTCAGGCTTCCTGTATTAAAGTTCAATATCCAGGCGTCCTGGATTAAGATTAGCAGGATACATATTCCGCTAATTAGGTATAAATCATTATGCTTATTAGGCTAATCAAAGATATTTACCCAAGGCTGAGAGGATGGCAACCAGCTTAATTAGTTTACTGCGTTGTCAGTACCCATCTAAACACCACTTTTCCAGGTCATATACAGTACATGGCATATGACACCATTTGCTGGACTATTGTACACTGTACATATATAATATGCTAATTATGTAATTATGCTAATTATGATATTTACAACAGTAACATAATTTGGAAGTACAAACCAATGTTACAGATGAATTCCTGGTCTTAAAAAAACCCTTGAAAATCGTATTTTACGTGTGTTTTCGGGCTTTCTGCAGTGAAATTATTAAAGAACATATGACATATTGCGCTAATTAGCTGAATATGCTAAGGAGACTAATGAAAATGATTGTTCAAGGTTGCCAAGATACCAAGCAAGCTCAGATAACTTCAGTACCCATCTTAAGAATGAATCAACCACAACACCAACAAAACCTGGGCTTAACAGCATTTTCAGGTCATATCAATGGTATATATTACCATATACTTCACTATATTATGAGTATGCAAATACGCTCATTATGCTAATTATGGTATTTAAGACACTTACATAATTTGAAATTGAAAATTAATGTTATGAATGGATTCCTCGATATAAAAAATCCCTTAAAAAGTTTTTATTTACCATGTTTTCTGGTTCCCTGTATCAAAACTAGAAATATATTACATATTTTATATATGGTAATTACGTAATTATGCTAATTAGGCTAATAAAACAAGTTGCCCAAGGTTGCCCAGGTGGCAACCAAGCTAAATTTACTCCAAAACCCTTCTAGAACACAAATCAACAATAAAACCTTGTACTTAAAAACTTTTCCAGGTCATGTACATGGTCTATGACATCGCCTACTGGACTATTGGCTGATGTGCCTTTTCAGACTCAACTGCCTTTGCACGAACACTAATAGACCGGGGGCCCAGAGCATTTATTCAGCTGAAAAGGGTCACACTTTTTGATGGTCTCATCATGTAAGGATGTGGCCAAGGGTCAATAAAATGAATTGCTGGCAAGTCACATCCTGTACCGTAAGCCTAGGGACCACAAAAAGGGACCCCGAAAAATGGATTTATTCAGCCGAAGGGGGTCACGGACAAAAGTTGGTGGATATTGTTCCTTTGGGTGTACTTATCATGAAAACAGCAATGCCAGCTATTTTATCCTGTACGGGGCCCCAGACAGTAGCCCCAAAGGGTCCCAGAAATATGGTGTTATTCAGCTGAAATGGGTCACGGCTAATTTCTTTTGCAATGGAAGTAGTTCCCATCAGAGATATCCAAAACACCAATGCCAGCTATTTTATCCTGTACGGGGCCCTAGACAGTAGCCCCAAAGGGCCCCACCCCCCATAGGCCTAGGACCCTACGTATAAACACACACAAACATTGATTTTATTCAATTAAAAAGATTCAGGGCTAATTTCTTTTGCAATGGAAGGAGTACCAATCAGAGATATCCAAAACACCAAAGCCAGCTATTTTATCCTGCACGGGGCCCCAGACAGTAGCCCCAAAGTGCCCCACCCCCTATACGCCCTGTACGTACAAACACACACACACACATTGACTTTATTCAGCTGATAAGAGTAACGGCTAATTTCATTTGCAATGGAAGTAGTACCCATCAGAGACATACAAAACACCAAAGCCAGTTATTTTGTCCTCTACGGGGCCCTAGACAGTAGCCCCAAAGTGCCCCCCCCCCCCCCAACACACATACTCACACAATAGTTTCATTCAGCTGAAAAAGGGTCACGGCTAATTTCTTTTGCAATGGAATTAGTACCCATCAGAGAAATCCAAAATACCAAAGCCAGTTATTTTATCCTGCATGGGGCCCCAGACAGTAGCCCCAGACAGTAGCCCCAAATTGTCCCCTTACCCCCTGCCCCTCCCCCCCCCCCCCCCACACACACATTGATTTTATTCAGCTGAAAAGGGTCACGGCTACTTGCTTTTGCAATCGGAAGTAGTACTCATCAGAGATATCCAAAGCACTAAAGCCAGTTATTTCATCCTGTACGGGGCCCCAGACAGTAGCCCCAAAGTGCCCCCTACACACACACACACACACACACACACACACACACACATATATATATATATATATATATATATATATATATATATATATATATATATATATATATATATTGGTTTCATTCAGCCGAAAAGGGTCACGGCTAATTTCTTTTGCAATGGAAGTAGTATCCATCGGATATCAAAATACCAAAGTCAGATATCTTATCCGGCACAGGGTCCCGTCAGTAGCTCCAAAGTGTTTTGCTTTATTCTCTTTATTGTTTGCATCTCTTCTTCTTAAATATGCGCTCCTTCGTCTTCATATTCGCGACAACGACAACGCGTCCTCCTCATCACCATCAGTTTTGCTGTTCTGGCAAACATTTCCAGCGTATCGGCTACGTTCGATTTTAGAGCGGCGAGAGCGGAAGACGTGCATAATTGAGTCTGGGAAAGCGTAGGAACAGCGTAGCTAAAGCGGCCAACAGCGTTATCGAAGCAGGAATGAAGCGTCGTAGGAACAGGCCTTAATTTTATACGAGAGTAGAGAACTTAGTGAGAGCGTCGTTAAAGCGGGAAGGTCGTGCTTTGATCAAGAAAGCGGCGCAGCAGCGGGACCATGTCGTCGGTGTCTAGTTTAGACTACATTTCCCGTTCTTGTGCCGCTGTTACTACGGTCAGAAAAACCTAGAATTGTTACGCTCATCCCGCGGTATTTACACTGTCACTGCTCTCTCCCCGTTTGAGCTACGATTCAAAATAGGTCAATCTTGATGGGGAGATGAGGAAGAAATTTTGAACCAGTTCAAAATTTCTTCCCGATCTGTAAAATTGCCAGATCTAACCCCATCACCCAAACGCTGCTGCTACGATGCTCCCGGTCCCCGTACACTAATTTGCCGCTCTCTCCCGATCTGACAGATTGAATAGATCGGGATGCAGATCTTGATAGTGGAATTACATGTGGGGACACTTTAGGAACACTCCGTGGGGCCCCGTACAGCTATATAACTGGTTTCGGTGTTTTTGATACCTCCTTGAGTACTACTTCCATTGCAAAAGAAATTATAGCAGTGATTCTTTTACACACGCATTGACTTTATTCAGCTGATAAGAGTAACGGCTAATTCCATTTGCAATGGAAGTAGTACCCATCAGAGACATACAAAACACCAAAGCCAGTTATTTTGTCCTTTACGGGGCCCCAGACAATAGCCCCAAAGTGCCCCCCCCCCCAACACACATACTCACACAATAGTTTCATTCAGCTGAAAAAGGGTCACGGCTAATTTCTTTTGCAATGGAATTAGTACCCATCAGAGAAATCCAAAATACCAAAGCCAGTTATTTCATCCTGCATGGGGCCCCAGACAGTAGCCCCAAATTGTCCCGTTACCCCCTCCCCCTCCCCCCCCCCCCCCCCACACACACACACATTGATTTTATTCAGCTGAAAAGGGTCACGGCTACTTTCTTTGCAATCGGAAGTAGTACTCATCAGAGATATCCAAAGCACTAAAGCCAGTTATGTTATCCTGTACGGGGCCCCAGACAGTAGCCCCAAAGTGCCTCTACACACACACACACACACACACACACACACAGAAGATTGGTTTCATTCAGCCGAAAAGGGTCACGGCTAATTTCTTTTGCAATGGAAGTAGTATCCATCGGATATCAAAAATACCAAAGTCAGATATCTTATCCTGCATGGGGTCCCGTACAGTAGCTCCAAAGTGTTTTGCTTTATTCTCTTTATTGTGTGCATCTCTTCTTCTTAAATATGCGCTCCTTCGTCTTCATATTCGCGACAACGACAACGCGCCCTCCTCATCATCATCAGTTTTGCTGCTCTGGCAAACATTTTCCAGCGTATCGGCTACGTTCGATTTTAGAGCGGCGAGAGCGGAAGACGTGCATAATTGAGTCTGGGAAAGCGTAGGAACAGCGTAGCTAAAGCGGCCAACAGCGTTATCGAAGCAGGAATGAAGCGTCGTAGGAACAGGCCTTGATTTTATACGAGAGTAGAGAACTTAGTGAGAGCGTCGTTAAAGCGGGAAGGTCGTGCTTTGATCAAGAAAGCGGCGCAGCAGCGGGACCATGTCGTCGGTGTCTAGTTTAGACTATATTTCCCGTTCTTGTGCCGCTGTTACTACGGTCAGAAAAACCTGGAATTGTTACGCTCATCCTGCGGTATTTACACTGTCACTGCTCTCTCCCCGTTTGAGCTACGATTCAAAATAGGTCAATCTTGATGGGGAGATGAGGAAGAAATTTTGAACCAGTTCAAAATTTCTTCCCGATCTGTAAAATTGCCAGACCCAACCCCATCACCCAAACGCTGCTGCTACGATGCTCCCGGTCCCCGTACACTTTTGCCGCTCTCTCCCGATCTGACAGATTGAATAGATCGGGATGCAGATCTTGATAGTGGAATTACATGTGGGGACACTTTAGGAACACTCCGTGGGGCCCCGTACAGCTATATAACTGGTTTCGGTGTTTTTGATACCTCCTTGAGTACTACTTCCAATGCAAAAGAAATTATAGCAATGATTCTTTTCACTTAGAATATTATAATACGGGAGCACTTTCCAGCTACTGGCTGGGGGCCCCTTAACTGGATGGGTTTGTGTTTTACGTATCTCAGCTGTTAATTCCACTGCCAAGGAAAATAGGCATACATGACTGTTTTCACCTAAAAACAATTAATTCATATGGGGTGGGAATACCTTGGGGCTATACCTGTCAAGGGCCCTGCATCCGGGCCAATATCGCACCTCTTTTAATCGAATTCTTTAATGTTGAATTAAATTTAGCAAAAACTTCGCCTAGATGACATGGTAGTTCAATGTCATATTAATCTCTTCATTCAAATTTATTTTGAAACATTCACATTACCTCTAACCTTATTCTAAATAACACTTTTTCAACTGAAATCCATATAATACAAGTACCATTCCACTATCCGTTCATTCATAAATTCATAATGATATAGTCACGTGATTACATGCTGCGCTCGTTCATTCAAATTGATTTCTGGCCATCTAATTTAACATGTTCTGCAGTCTGTTAAACAGATATGTTCATGCTTGGCCTCTTTCCTTATTTTCTTTCGTCGTAGTTATTGTTTTGTAAGCATCATAGCATTTCATGTTTTCGTATTCGTTTAAGAGACTTTGACACCATTTTTTAACGTGCCTTTTGAATCCAAAGAAGTAAGAAGCCACAAATTATCTGGCCGTTACGAGCGCTTTATTCCGAGCGGTCGGCCAGTTACAAGAAGTCAAGGTTATGATCCTCAATTTTTTTTTTTATAATTCTTTCTATGTCTTCTAGAGATATACGTCTGTATATATTGTGCTGTCATGACTATAAAAAATGAAGTTAAGCTGCATTACTGGTACACGTATATGCCTATAATGACATGTATATGAAAGAGAAGGAGCGTTACCAGTCTGGTTACAGAACAACCAAATCCAGTTATACTAGATAAGAAATATGACACTTTTACTGCTTTATAACAGTAATTCATAGATGAAACGAAAACACACATAGAAACACATGTTAAAAAGATCTGAAACAAAGAAATAGCATGATTTGAATTTGAATGAACACGTTTGGAATTTTACTGTCTTTCGCGAAATTTAATGACTGAAATACACTTTTCGGCAAGTCAAGGCGAATTTGAATGAACGTAGGGTACCAGCCAATTTGAATACCCATTTTACGAATTCGAACCTTCTATCAAAATTAATGAACGAACAAAAGTGCAAAATTGGCTGGGAAAACCTAACTGGCTTTGATGTTTTGGGTATCTATGATGTAAACTAAGGCCTACTTCGATTGTAAAAGAAAAACAACTATGACTCTTTTCAGCTAAATGATGTCATAATAATTATGTGGGGGGGGGGGGCACTTTATGGCTACTGTAACCTGGGCCCAGTACAAGATGAAATGACTGGTTTTCGTAATATAATTTTATGGTCATCTTGGTTGTGCACTATACAGAAAGTATGCTTCCTTTGCAAATTTCTTGAGTGTTTTGCTACTGTAACCTATGGGACCCCGTATACAGGATAAGATGACTTGCTTTAGTGTTTGTGATATCTCTGTTCAGTAGGCCCTGATATTAACGTTACAAAGGAATTTATAAGACCATTTTCAGCTGATTCACAGTACATGTATAATGGATGGGACACTGTGGAGCTACTGTCTAGGGCTCTGTGCAGGATGAAATAACTAGCCTTGGTGTGTTGAATATCTCGGATAGGCACTTCTTCCAGTGCAAAAGAAATTACCCGTGTTTGGGGCTATACTGTGCGGGGCCCCATACAGGATAAAATAACTGGCTTTGGTATTTTGGATATCTCTGATGGGTACTACTTCCATTGCAAAAGAAATTAGCCGTGACCCTTTTCAGCTGAATGAAACTAGTGTGTGTGTGTGTGTGTGTGTGTGTGTGTGTGTGTGTGTGTGTATGTGTATGTGTGTGTATGTGGAGGGGGGGGCACTTTGGGGCTACTGTCTGGGGCCCCGTTCAGGATAAAATAACTGGCTTTGGTGCTTTGGATATCTCTGATGGGTATACTTCCATTGCAAAAGAAATTAGCCGTGACCCATTTTGGCTGAATGAAACTAATGTGTGTGTGTGTGTGTGTGTGTGTGTGTGTGTGTGTGTGTGTGTGTGTGTGTGTGTGTGTGTGTGTGTGTGTGTTGGGGGTGCACTTCGGGGCTACTGTCTGGGACCCCGTACAGGATAAAATAACTGGCTTTAGTGTTTTGGATATCTCTGATGAGTATGCCTACTACCAATTGTAAAAGAAAGTAGCCATGACCCTTTTCAGCTGAACAAAATCAATGTGTGTGTGTGTGTGGGGGGGGGGGGGGGAGGGAGCAATTTGGGGCTACTGACTGGGGCCCCGTGCAGGATAAAATAGCTGGCTTTGGTATTTTGGATATCTCTGATGGGTACTACTTCCATTGCAAAAGAAATTAGCCGTGACTCTTCTCAGCTGAATGAAACTAGTGTGGATGTGTGTGTTAGGGGGGGGGGGGGGGGGAGCTCCTTTGGGGCTACTGTCCGGGGCCCCGTACTGGATAACATAGCTGACTTTGGTGTTTTTGATATCTCTGATGGGTACTCCTTCCAATGCAAATGAAATTAGCCGTGACTCTTCTCAGCTGCACGAATGAAATCAATGTTTGTGTGTGTTTGTACATATGGCCTATGGTGTGTGTGTGGGGGGGGGGGGAGGGGGAGGGGGTAAGGGGACAATTTGGGGCTACTGTCTGGGGCTACTGTCTGGGGCCCCATGCAGGATAAAATAACTGGCTTTGGTATTTTGGATTTCTCTGATGGGTACTAATTCCATTGCAAAAGAAATTAGCCGTGACCCTTTTTCAGCTGAATGAAACTATTGTGTGAGTATGTGTGTTGGGGGGGGGGGGGGGCATTTGGGGCTACTGTCTAGGGTCCCGTAGAGGACAAAATAACTGGCTTTGGTGTTTTGTATGTCTCTGATGGGTACTACTTCCATTGCAAATGAAATTAGCCGTTACTCTTATCAGCTGAATAAAGTCAATGTGTGTGTGTGTGTTTGTACGTATAGGGCGTATAGGGGGTGGGGCACTTTGGGGCTACTGTCTGGGGCCCCGTGCAGGATAAAATAGCTGGCTTTGGTGTTTTGGATATCTCTGATTGGTACTCCTTCCATTGCAAAAGAAATTAGCCCTGAATCGTTTTAATTGAATAAAATCAATGTTTGTGTGTGTTTATACGTAGGCCTATGGGGGGTGGGGCCCTTTGGGGCTACTGTCTAGGGCCCCGTACAGGATAAAATAGCTGGCATTGGTGTTTTGGATATCTCTGATGGGAACTACTTCCATTGCAAAAGAAATTAGCCGTGACCCTTTTCAGCTGAATAACACCATATTTCTGGGGCCCTTTGGGGCTACTGTCTGGGGCCCCGTACAGGATAAAATAGCTGGCATTGCTGTTTTCATGATAAGTACACCCAAAGGAACAATATCCACCAACTTTTGTCCGTGACCCCCTTCGGCTGAATAAATCCATTTTTCGGGGTCCCTTTTTGTGGTCCCTAGGCTTACGGTACAGGATGTGACTTGCCAGCAATGCATTTTATTGACCCTTGGACACATCCCTATATGATGAGACCAATAAAAAGTGTGACCCTTTTCAGCTGAATAAATCTTCTGGGCCCCCGGTCTAACTATGGTGTCTCTTGCGTTCAGCGAATGAGAATGGAATGCCCGCGTGCACTAGCTAAATAGCACAGGCAGATTCGAAAGTTTATTTGTTTGTGTGTTTTTTATCTTCCAGTCTGTATATGAAATTACAACACGTCGCTAGATATATTTTGTATAGATCTGTCTTTGGGAAAATGTGTATAAAAGACTTAGCGGTATAGCGGGCAAGGTTGTTGTTGTTGCTGTAGTTGTTTTATAGTCGTATAGCCACACCCCTTGAACATGCATGATTAATTCTACTAAGAAGGGACTAAGTTAGGTATACAACGTTATGCAATGTGTGGGGGTTCTCCATTACTCAGTTGCGTAGCATCACTATAATAGGAACATAGTTGGGCAGGATGAAATACAAGAATCAGTCTGAATGCCTTGTCAAGAGGCTATATATTTGTCGGCAGGGCGGAAGGAACCGCGTGGACTAATTTTGCATTCAGGCAGATGATTTTTTTTTCTTTTTATTCAGGCTATAAATTCTAATATCATCATGTCTCGGCCTTGGTGCATCATCACGTGTCAATGACGCTGCGTTCAAGAAGGCGAGGCTGCCCTTGGGGATGACCATAGAACTTGTACACTGGAACATCAAACGTTCAAATCGCTCCTATGCAAACGCTCTCACAGCCCCTGTGTGCGCGTTGAGCACGATTCGCCGTAGATAGTGAGATTTCATAAATCCCGGAAATACCCGGATGATGCATTCGCGATAACGAACTCGCGGTAAAATAGATATAGAGATAGATACTTCATAAGACAATAAGATAAGATCAGTTGAGTAACTGATGGATTATTTAAGTGAGATTTATTTATTTTTTTTTTAACGCATGATGACAATCTGTAGGCCTATGCATCTCTTTCGATATGTGTACATTTTGTTGTAAATACATTCCCCATTAGATGTGAACAGTCGATATCGCTATCTCTCCAATTTCCATGATGATAACACAATTATCATGGTAATATAGGCACCTGAGTATTGAAATTGGTAGGAAATTTACCCATATTACTATTAGCGCCCTGCATTACGGGATATGATGGTAGCACAGTTTGGAACACTATCTAGGTTGGAAGAATCTACATCCATGGCATTGCATGATAGATGATCAGCGAAAATACAGTCAGGCTTGTTTCGATGCGTAGATGCTATTTTGTTTCATATTCTTCTTCAAAGACGTATCTCGCAAGCACCACTGGTTTCTTGAGAATGTAATAATATCCCCAATTATGTGTCCATCACGGCTGACATGATAAAATCCGTTTGTTGAAAACGACGCTCACAGTGTCCTTGGTCCGAAAATGAATCAACTTTAGGATCACCATATAATATTCGTTGAAAGTCATTGCTGCACAAGGTTAGCTAGTTAAATAGGGGGATTTCTGCCAATCCGGGAAGTCTTTTTGTAATGTAATGTTTATTGCTCCTACGGGGGCAGGGAGGCGAGAGGGCACCCAAGTCAGCTCCGTAATCTTACCCAACGTAATGGTGAATCACGCAACATTTTTTTTTTTTTTTTTTAAGGTGAAGAGTGACAAGGCAACCAAAAAGGAACATAACAGCGTTGGAGAAGAATGGGGGGGGGGGATTAGAGGGAGGGAGGGAGCAGAAAAGAAAACAGCAGGAACATTATGCAGCTGTCATTTGTATGACGCACCTCTTGACCCCCGGGATAGGTGCGTCAAAGTACCAATGTGCGTCATACCTTTTAGGTACCATGACGTACCCTCCGTCACAAAAAGTGACACACCTTCATGAGACATTGACGCATTAACCATGAAAAATGGTGACGCACCTCTTCGTGAAAATGACTGACCCTTGACGCACATGTTATTCGCGGTACGTACCAGACTGGAAAAGTGTGCGCTCACGCAATTCGCCGCCTGCGAACTGTGTGCACCGAACGGAAATTCGCGCGCGTGAATCCCTGTCGCCTACGGACCCTCGGATGTTTACATGGATCGCCGTGGTATCCCCATGTGTGGGCGGCTGGGGAGCGTGAGTATAGTAGCTTAGCTGCACACTATAGCCAGCTGCCACTACACTACAGTCCCCTACAAATTGTATTTCGTTTTGAGTCGGGGTAGAAGCGTTCCGTTGTGCAATGTCTGCTTGTATTTCTCTTCTTCTCCATCCGCTTGTCCCTTTCCTCTCAAGTACGAAATGATTTTTAGAGTGTTGTGTGTGTTTTTTTGTAACGTTATAGCATCATTTTTCTGCAAGGAAGAGGTGAGTTTCTGTTCGTGTATTGCGATGTGCACTGCAGTATGTGCAGATGAAAAGCGTTCGAACTTTCTTTCCCGAGGCCGAGTATCGTGGAAATTCGATGTAGCAAATCATAGGCCTATTTCTAGGCCTATCAAAAGAGATCTCATGTAACAGAATACTTATAACAAACTATTTTCCGGTCAAAATGAATTGATTTCCTTTGTTTTGTATCGTTTATTGACTTGATCCTAAGGATCTCGTCGCAATACCGAGTTTCCAATGTCTATATTTATTTTCGCGTAGCTTTCGGTGCTGCCTACTTTTGCTAGGGCCTAATTAAATTTACTACACTAAACTTACCGTTCTCCACTGTCGTTTCTCACACCTTGTTTGGTACGATTTCTTCCATTTTACATCACTTTATCCGTTCCCTTTGTACTTTGAAGTATTTTACGTAATTCTTTCTTAAAAGTGTCTCGCACTGCTATTTTCGTAACGGCGATTTTTCCGCTTGCTGCAATCACTTTTTCGAACCGAAGCGACGAAGTTTGATACCAGCCGCTTTAGTGTGCTGTGGGTTGTCTTTCTAAATACATGTACCGGTATTTGTGTTGTTGGGAGGTGTTGATACTTTGTATTTGTTATTTATTTTCCTAGGTGTTTGTCTCGAGGGACTACATTGTATGCGTGTTTCTTAATGTTGATAGGAAAAGGCTAAAATTGTCTGAGTGATGTCTGATGGTGATGATGATAACTATGCTGGTGGAAAAAGACGGCTTTCTGTGAATGCTGAGCGTACGGTGTGCCGTTTGTTTTATTTCACTTTCCCTCTTATTCTTCTTTCCCCCTTACTCTTCTTTTCCCTCCCAAGAATGATAAAAAAAAGAAATTACATACACCTCACAACAAAAAAGAACCACGTGCTACCAACCTTCGTAAAGTTAAATCTAAATGTTCAACATCAGCAAAGAATAAGGGGAAAGCACGAATGACAATAAATCAGAGCGAAGAGATTGTGTTACATGCAGTCTCTTCGGCTCGAAGAAACTTGACACCCCACCTCTCTCCCCTTGTGGAAATTTCCACAAAAGCAGGTGCCACACCCAGGTGCGTGCCAGACGAAAGAATGCGCGCACTGGAATAAACAGCGTGTAAATATCCTGGAAATATCGATCGAAGAACCAACTCATTAGTTGAATTAAAGGAATCATTGCAAAGATTTCGTGATTCTATAGCCTTTCTTTTGGCGCATAGTAGGAAACATCAAATAGTCGAATATAGTGTACTTGATCGAATATCTTATGTTCCCTGAACACTAAAAAAAAGATCGATTAATCAGTCAATTAAAAATGCAATCACAGAAATAAAAAGGTCTCGTATGCCCAGAGAAATTCACTACGAGTAGGTTCAATGAGATGCAGTCATCACCTGGTTAGACAGCAAAATCATGACAATTAATTTCAGTTCACGCTCATCATAACTGCTTATTACTTATCAAAGTTTTGGCTATCAACATTCGTTCGTACGTGTTTTTTGTTTGTTTGTTTTGTATGTTTTTCCTCAAGTGAAAGACGCAATGATTTCTTCGTATCGAACGTAGACTGTATGTTTACCGTTTATCCAAACAGTAGGCGCCTAGGCGTACTTTCTGAATATATTCAGAAATTTCTATCAACATTTTAAATATATTACAAGACTCCCAAATACCAGTTGAAAAAAAAAATAAGAAATCGAATTTTTGAGATATGAACAACAACAAAAAATAACTAGATCTGTCGTCTTTCGGACACGATACATACATGGTATAAGTATGAACTTGATAGGATAGCACTTTCTGAGCTAACCTCTGCACAACTTTTGGGGAGAAATAAAGAAAGAAAGAAGAAGAAGAAGAAGAAGAAGAAGAAGAAAGAAAGAAAGAATCCGTACAGATACAGAAGGTGATTCGAGAGGATACTCGGATCACCTAAAAATGCATAGGAAAAGACCACTTCAACTTCGAATGACTTCGAATTTCTCAAAACCGTTCCCTAGCTAGTTCATGGACATCCCATAGAAACGCATGTTTTGATATATAGGCCTACACGTTGCTATGGCATGTCCTCGAACTATATATCTAGTTTCGCGAAACTACGGCCTGGCATGGCCACAGTAATTTTTTTCTGTAACCTCCCGCCTCCCCTTCCCCGATTCGAAAACAGCTTGATTGAAGCCCCTGCCTATATTTAAACACGAACCTTATTAAACCCTAAGTTAGGTACATGGTTTATATGGCTAGTGTTTGAATAGAATTTACTATTTTAAGTCAATATAATAGACTGTCAGTATTGCAACTGATTGACAAATTGCCCTACATCGACGTAAATATTTTGTTCATAAATATGAATAAGACTCTCAGTAGTTCCATAATCGTTTGTGTGTCGATCGGCAGGTTAGGGTTACGGAAAAAATAATCGCGGCCTGGCCTCTGCTCTGCCATGCCTCGTCTTCTGTATACACGTGTATGTACGCCTGTACTGTATACATGTACAACGCGGTCCACGTACATCACGCACGTGGTTTTGCAGCAGATATCACGGTCGACGGTCGGTCGATGCTACACGACAACAGTAAATGCGATTGAAGGTAGCGAGCTTCGCGATGCCGCGGGCTGTATGTGATGATTTTAATCACAAATCGTGTTTGGTAGTGTGGTTTTTTGAGCTAATTTGTGCTCAAACCTTCTGAAAAGACCTTTAGTCTGACATCAGATAGAAAAAGAAGACATACGAGAATGAAGTGAGTATCAGTATGTTATAATAAAACTGAATGAAAATTGTGTCATTTTCGCGTTTTCAGGAGCCGCTGAATTCGGCCGGCTCGCGATCGCGAGTTTGTTTTATTCTGTTACGGAGGGATACCATGCAAGAAGCCTCGCAAAATTACATGACGGTCCCATTAACGAACCTTTTGACACACTCTGGTTAAATGACCGACTATGACGCACATATTGGGTCAGTATTGTGACGGACATTTTGCTCCCATGACGGTACCGCGCGTCATCAAATTGGTGGTACTTGACGCGACCATGACGCACCTTTCCCGGGGGTCAAGAGGTGCGTCATACAAATGACAGCTGCATTACGCCTATATCCCCATGTGGTTGTATTTATATGACTGTGTCAGACAAGTTTATAAAAACACTACACAGTGTTCAATGATTATAGTTTCTCTTTTTTATGTTCCGCAAAACTGAAATGTCTTCTTGCAAAGGCAAATACCACAGCTTTCACACATCATGGACGGCACTAGTGAATGGAAACAACACAGTAAAACAGCACTCGAAACCAGGCAAATATCAATGTTTAGTAGAATACCCACGATATTAAACAAAGTCAGTTTAAAGGGATGGTATAGTTTGGGTTGAGATGGGGCTTCAGGTTTCCTGTACTCTCTAAAAAAAGATCGAGTGAAAGTGTTCACTCTTGAAGGAGTGAATGACAGAAAAAAGTGAATTCAGAGTGAAATTGGAGTGAATTTGGAGTGAAAATGTTAATTTTCACTAGTTTTCGAGTGACCTCAGGGATCACTCCAAAATGTTCGAGTGATCCTTGAGGTCACTCCAAAATGAGTGAAAATGAACTTTTTCACTCAAAATTCACTCCAATTTCACTCTAAATTCACTCTTTTTTGTATTCACTCTTTCAAGAGTGAACATTTTCACTCGATTTTTTTTAGAGAGTTCGGTTCATCTTCTTAGATAACGAGAAACTTCTTATGAAATATGAAACTCAGAAAGAACATAATGAAATTCTCAGAGGAAGTCAAAAGTTTTCAAAAAAAAAAACGGTTTTGAAATTGCTGAGATATCCAAAACAAAGCGATCATAATGAATGGGGGACACGCATTTTAATAGGATCACTTTGTTTTATTCTTTTCTATATCTCTCCTATCTTAATAAACTTTGACTTCATGTTAGTCTCGTATGCTCTTTAATACTTCATGTTGAGGTTTTTGAGTATCCTGCAAAAAATTTAAAGCTGAATTTTCTCCTTAACCTATACTATACCGAAGTCAACTGATTGTAAGCTACGTTTTTAGAGTACGTATTTTTATCCCTAATGACCATTGACAATGAAGACCTGTAAACAAAACTGCTGAATAAAGTTTGCCCACGTATAATGGCATTTTAAGTAGCAGCTGAAGAACAGATTTCACTTTCGCTCATTGAATAAAGTGTGTCACATAAAGTTTAACATACAGGCAGAGAATGAATAGATCAGATCAAATCAAATCAATTCATAGGTCTCTATCATTGATGATAATACATACTGTTGCAGCCTCCATTTTTTCTTGTCACGTCATTTACAAGGTCTCTTTAGTTATGATATACTCATCGGATGAAAATGTAACTTCGTTCGCCGTCTGTGCCATCCAAGATAGAGGTGAACCAGGGAGGTAGAAACCTCTCTGGGTGAACCCCCCCCCCCCCCCCCCCCCTCGTGACCAAGTTTTGGGCCAAATTCGCTTGAAGAAGAAAATTCCACATTCGTTGTACATGTACCATCTTAAAGGTATCGTACAGTTTTGGTTGAGACCTAATTTCAGGACTCTAACATTTTTTAGTGAAATAATGAGAAACCTTTTATGAAATATGAAAGAGCATGTAATTCTATGAGGAATTCAACGTTTATTTGATGAAAATTGGTTTTGAAATGGCCGAGATATCCGAAAAAGAGCGATTCTAATAAAGTGTGGAACCCACACTTTATTGCGATCACTTTGTTTTACTTTGTTTTTGGATGTTTCAGTCATTCCAAACCCGATTTTCATCAAAAAACTTTGAATTCCTTTTAAAATGGTATGCTCTGTACTATATCATAAGTGTTTTCTTGGTATCTCGCAAAAAGTTAAAAGCCCAATTCTCATCTCCACCAATACTGTACCATCCCTTTAAATGTGTCGAATTCGGGAGAGTGTGACGCCGCCCTGATGGTTGCAAAACTATAGGTGCGAACTTTGGGATCCATTACGTGGGGATAAAAGTTTTGTCATTGTACAACTATATAACTGCTTTGAAATGATGTCAGTTGATGTACCGTTTACCCTATAAATGCCCACATTGCCATTACAGATAATTATTGTTAGCTCGTACTGCTGTGAATGAAGTCATCATGGTCATGTATGATATTATAGCAAGCGAAAACTTTGTGGAAATTTTGCTGCGAACCTTTGACAGTATACGCATGGGGCATGCATGTTTTTCTTTTTATGAGGGGGGGGGGGGGACTTTGGAAATAGATGGTATCTTATTGATGTCAGTTTAATAGAAAGATCAGAATAGTCGCGTGACTGTCTGCTTCAACCAAGGAGGTACTGTAGAGAGGGGAGGGCTCGCCTCTTCAGTACCTCCGATTTGCTATATCTACGTGCTTATAATAAGACTCAAGCACCGGCAGATGTCGTCAGCTGGTCGTGGCGAGCCAAACGTGATGTTGGAGTTGATTATTTTCCCGGTTAGGGCAGCTGGCATGCTACTCGTTGTGCAAACAGCGTCCGTCCGTCAGTCGATGGGTTGAGTCAATTTCAACCACCTGTGTGAATGACACCTCAGATCGTGCTGTGCCGCCTTCCGTCAAGTCTTGTCTTTTAGTATGTATACTTAAAAATATATAAATGAATATAATATTTGTGATATATGTACACACAATATAATGAAGAATATATAAGTATTTGTATAGATATGTGTGCATTATATAAACTTATCAGCCATAGTTACTGTACAAAAATATACCCATAACCTCAAAGAATACTGGGGATAATGAAGATGACATTCGTATATTGATAATACATTGTTTTGATTAAAAACAATAATGACAATTGCGAGCTTAAACATGATCTCTTTTTACATCATAGAACATACGTTAGTTTATGTTGTGAAGATTTGCGTTAACTTAAATCATGTAGCTTTTTTTCAGTTGTGAACGTAATCATCTCAATAATGACGTCACCCTTATGTATTTTTTCACGTCACGTCTCTCAAAAGTCACTGTAGTTTCTAGAGGATCGATTTTTATGTTCTCGTTTAATTTTGCGTTTGATTCTTTTTCAGTATGTGATTGAAATGTAACTTCCTTATACCACTACTGCAGATGCTCCGTTGATTTTTTTTTTAAAGAGGCCCCTTCTATATCTCTCTCTTGATTGTTTTTGTGCGAGTGCTAATGTGTCAACTGCATTAGGGTTAGGCATTTTTATTGCGAGGTATCTCGCCAGTCCGATGAATAGCCCATAATACAACCATTAAAGAAATGAAGTCAGCGGATGGAACGAGGCTAACGTGGTTTCACTCACCTCACTAGACACGTATATATTCATGTTCCCCCCCCCCAAAAAAAAAAAAAAAAAAGAAGAAGAAGAAAGTAACAAGAAAATCATAATCCTATGAAAGAAAACGAACAAAGGAAATGGGATTCTATTCATTCGGGGCTCGAACCCGAGAACACCGAATTCCTAGACCTGCATGTGCTCTTACCGACTAAGCTATGAAAATCCTAATAGTACGGTGTTCGTCCCAGAAACTCCCAGATTTCCATTGCTCGTGTTGTTCGAAACTAATAAAACTGACATAAGGCCAAAAGACGGAAATAATGGCATGAGCATATCTGCGATAGATCATGATGCAACTCTTTTGGATTTGCATGATAAATACAATGTATACTGAACTGACAGTTATATACAATATCTTTAATCTGGATTTGAACCCAAGATCTCCAGTGGTGTCGCCGGAAATATGATATCTCACCTACCCGACTTTCTCACTTCTGAATACATTTGCCTGCGAAAAAGGCTTGTTGTGAGACCTTGCCTTAGCATTCTCGGCTTCCGTATATTATAGAACCAGAAACCGAGGGGGCGATATCTTTATTCGGGGCGCTGTGGTATAGTGGATACGACTCCCGGCTCTCAATCGGAGGACCCGAGTTCGATTCCCGCCCAGTGCTTTATGTCCTCGGGCGGGATGTTTTTACCCACCATGTCCACCTCGACTCAGGTGTATATAGAATGGGTACCTGGCGACACTGGGGTAATAATAACGGCTTCAGGTCCCTCTGGTAGAGCAGTGGCAACAATAGAGAGGCTACCCTGGATAAATAAGACTTTATTATTGTTTATTGTTATTATCATTATTGTTGTTGTTATTATTATTATTATTATTATTATTATTATTGTTATTACCATTATTATTATTATTATTATTATTATCATTATTATCATTAATATTATTACTATTATTATTATCATAAATGATCATTATTCTCGGGTGATGTTCCTTAATTCCGAAGGTTTGTCAATCCGAAAGTGAAATACTGTATGTTATAATGAAACACACAAATTCCATCTAGGCCTATACCTAGATGTTTATGAACCCGAAAATAATAGGGGTTTCTTTAAAAGTAGCGTGTTTCCGAAGGTTCGTTCATCCATCAGTGAAATAAGGTTATTCAATCCGATAATGAAAAGAAAGTGCGCACCGACGACCCTTCTGAATTACCAAACCCTCCCTTTTTGTTGAGTAGTGAAATTTGGGAATACTAACGAACCTTCGGAATGAGGAACCTTCGGAATATGAAGCCTGTTTAATAAGGAACGGCAACGATTACGGCGATCTTTTCTTGTCTCCTTTTCGGACTCGAGAAGTCGAGGATATTATTTCAGATCTGACTTCTTCTCAACGTCTTCTCGGACCCAAGCAGTTTGAAAAGGCGAGGACTTATTTTGTATTCTCAGTGGCACTCCTATATATATATTATAGGCTTTCGTGCAGGTTATGTCTCATATTTGAACAGCATTCACATCGGTACATGACGCCAATATGCGAGCCGAGCTTTAGGCCTCGTTCAAGGGATCGGACTGGGTTTGGTCAGCCGTGAATACGAAAGAATCTCTCCATCCCTCCCTCGCTCCTCTCCGGCCCACGCCGCCTCTTCCCGCTGACCTAATTCCCTAGAAACCGGATACAGTGGACCTTGACCTTGGGCGATCCTCCCGCCGCGACACACAGTTTGCCGCCCTCGCCTCACGGGGTCAAGCGGGAACACACTCGAATGCCATTGTTGTCTGTTGACTGTCTGCGAGTACCCATTTGTTTGTTACATGTCTGTGTATAAAGATGCGTGTGAAAGTGGGTCACTGTCAGCTTATAGAGGTCACGGCTTGTCGCCTTGGTGATCCTTGTCAACATGATATGGGAAATCACGAGCATTATGTTATAAGTGATATAAACGACTTATTTTTCTTTAACTGGTTTGATTATAGATATGGTAACTATGATGATGATAGTGATATTTCGAATACATGTTGTCATCAAAGGATGAAGGGCAGATACCTATTCAGCATGACATTAATAATAGCGATATATTATACTTGAATTACGTAGTTGTGTACACGGCGTTTAGTTAAAGGGACGGTAGGGCCTAGATAGTACTGTTTGAGATGGAGCTTCAGTTTTCCATTTTTGGTGAGGTAGAGAGAAATCACTTATGAAATGTAAAACAACAATTCTAAGAGGAATTCAAATTTTGTTTGATAGAAATTCGTTTTGACATGACTAAGATCCAAAAACACAGAGGTCCTAAAAAAGGGTATGATGGAAACACCTCCCTTTATCAGGACCGCTTTGTTTTGCATTATTTTTGTTTATCTCAGGCTTTTCGAAGCCAGTTTCATCGAATAAACTTCCTCTTAGAACGGTATGTTCTTCAATATTTCGGATCCATCTTGCAAAAAACTGAAAACTAAATCCCTTGTCTCTAAAACTGTACCATTCCTATCAAAAGATGCTTATTAGCAATCCACCACAGGAGACTACTCAAGGTCATGAAGTTCGTTTTGCATCATTAACTTGTCAGCCTTTTTGGCCACTAATTATTTACGAGAAAGAACCGGCAGCAATTCACTCATTGTACACGAATCATCTGGGTGTATTGTTTTATCGTATTATCTTCCAGGTCAAAGATGGATAAGATGTTCTGATTATATGTTTCACTCCGCTGTTTATTAATATAGCCAATTTCAAAGACCCCAAGGTTTTGTTTGCACTCTAGATATATCGCATACAAGCGAAAAGCTGCGAGAGCCGGAGCGGGTTGCGTCAGCCTTTCAAGAGGTCCTTGCTCTCGCTGCTCGCTTTCTGATGACATCACTACCAATGACGTATGTTATAGTGAATACTATTATACTAAACTAGTCGAAAAGTAATGTACATCAGACAAGTTCGATAAAAATTGGACAATCCATTCAAAATGTTTCGACAACTTATACAAAAGATGATAGAGTGTGGCTTCTCTTTGCTATACCATACTACTACTTTTACTATATCATAATACTACTACTACTACTACTACCACCTCGTACTTCTACCTTGTACTGCTACTACTACTACTGCTACTACTACTACTACTACTACTACACTACTACTACTACTACTACTACTACTACTACTACTACTACTACTACTACTACTAGATACTAGTGCTGCTACTGCTACTACTACTACCACTACTACCAAAATAGTAATGATAAATGTAATAATTATTATCATTTTCATTATTGCTGCTATCAAATTCATACGTCGTCACCGCTGTCGAAAGTCTGAAATAATTTGTGATGGCAACGATATGAAGAAAATAATTACAAGATTTTTAATGCTTTTTTTTTGGGGGGGGGGGGGAGTGAAACAATATTTATATACCTTCTTTTAAAGGCCTGGGGTATGACATTCTCCTTAGTTCGCTACCGAGGCAGTATAGCAAGTCGAACGAATGAGTATACATGGTGTACTTTTTATAGTTCAAACGAAAATTTTGTGCAATTGATTCTTTCTTATGTTTCGTCTTCGTTTTGCGTTATTGTCCTGCTTCAATGAAGGCTACCCTGCTCTGTTCTGTCTACCACTATTTATTTTGTGGCAATAAGTACAGTAACCTCATTTGCATACAATGCCTTCGTTATGTGTTCATAAATGTGATTATGGCAAAGACGAGTTGCAATGATCATAACATTTTATGATTTCTTTATTCTTTGCGTGTAATGTAAATTGCTTTCTGTAAATATGCTCCCTATTGCGATGCGCCTGCTTTGATATGCAGTAGGCGCTGCCAAAGTCAAAGTTCTGTGTATTCACTTCGCAAACGAGAAATTTAATGAACGCATGCTGTTTTTATACATCCCGCACCGCCTTCACTTGATGACCTTGCTACTGATAGATGGGAAAATTATCTTATTTCAAAAACTAATACGTGGAATTGGATGTTCTGAGATGATTTCTACAATAAATAATCTCAGTTAGCTATTATTTTACACTTCGTGACGTCATAGTGAGGTCAGTTCTCTACCAAACTCATATTATTGCTGTCAATTTAGGTGGAGTTATACATTGCTTTTATTGATTGATTTCAATACATTGAATATCTTGGGACATTAAGTTCACGGGTAAAGAGAAAATGGAACTTATAACAATATCATAGTTATATTATTGTTATAATAATAATGATTATGATGATGATGATGATGACGACAATAATAATGATAATGATAGTAATAACAATGATAATTATACAAGAATTATCATCATTATCATTATAATAATTATTATTATTATTATTATTATTATTATTATTATTGTTAATATTATTATTATTATTACTATCATTTTTATTATTTTTTAGTTGTCATTATTTCATGGCAATCTGCATTGCTATACTTCTCTGCCTCTAATGCTATTGTTATCATTATCTATATTTATTATATATGATTTATATATTTATTGTTATTATGCTGTTTTCAACTGTTATTGCCTTTTGAAATCGACATTACTAGATAGGGGATGCCATTTCACATTCCATATTTGGCGTACATAATCAAATACAGAAAAGCCTCTTTCCCCCGAAAAAATTGTAAAAGACAAACAAACAAACAAAGAATATTGTGGTGTTGTTTTGAGCCCAAGGAGTGTTTAAAGTCATGGCATGGTTATTCAGTTTAGGCATGCAGGTCATAAGACTTTGCAATTATTGTTAAGGACATCGTGTACATCTATACGGTTCGTCCTGTCATGACAATTTCACGCGTAGCTAAAATGATACTTTGCTATCTTGATATCAGCGTTTATTGGTGATTTGTTTGTTTCATTTGTTCCTTTAATCCCGGTGTGTGTTCTAATATGAACAAAGTTTGTTGATCTTAGCAGCGTGGAGAAGTCGTTAACCGGGACAGATTTATGGTTGTGAAAAAACAATCATGAGGGTTCCGCAAAGAAATATGAAAATGGATGACTTGTATAGAGCAACGCACAGATGGGGCCGGGCGTCATAATACGAAGGTGGACTGTTGATATTACTGTGACGTGAGCCTATGGGATAATGGGTTTTGAGGGAATAATAACCCGCGCCCTTTGAGATGTGAACCGCTTAAAGCTGCACTACGGTTCGTGTTAAAATCGACACCTCCTTGCAAGATCATAGTCCATCAGTATCTACGGAACTGTATAGCTTCATGATGGAACTGAACCCTGTGTACGACATTTTTGTTGTTATTGTTGTTGTTTTTGTAATAAGATTAGATTGAATTTTAGACATATTGATCAATTTTGAAAATTAATTCACACACTTGCAAGTAACAAAGGTGAATCGATCACAGTAGCAATCATTTGGCAAATAAATCGACTGATTTCATTAATCTTCATCGTCGCGCCAACTTTCCTCTCATGAACCATACATCTTTAAGTTGGAATTATGTAATTTACTTTTCGCTCTAGCAAATTATACAAACCATTTTCAGTCAAAACTTTACTAAGGGAAGTACCCAAGCAGTGAGTACGTCTTGTGGGAGTATGTATGTGAGTGTGGCTTTGAGGCTTCAAGTGTGTGTATAATCAGGGGACGGCCCAGGTATATTAAGTAAGTGTATATGCTTTGAGTGGTCCAAGTGTGTCCGTGGTATCAACAGGGAGGTGGCGCCGCCGCTATGCATGTGGTTGTCGCTCCATCATGGTACACTGCATTCAGCATCGAGCTCCATGGTGTGTGTATATTAAAGCACGGGGCCAATAAACATGGTATAAGTTGCATCAAGGAGGTATGTGAGGTGTGTGATACCTTCTTGGTTTACAAGCTGCATGCCAATCGTCAAGAAGAACTACATAGCGTGCACTTGGTCAATTCATGCGAGGAGGGAAAGCGCTCCGTACGAAAAGCGATCCCTTGCAGCTTCGTACAGGTAGCTAGCAACGATACAGAGACATTCATCGGCGCAGGCCATTGATGACGTCACGACGTTCTCCGCATTCTCATGACCTTCATAAGTGCACTGTGTCTCGAGGTCATGTGACTCCCCGACGTCTCTTCCTGAACAATCCCACTTGTCTTACTGGCCGTCAAGGCAGAATACAGGAAAAAGAAAAAGAAAGACAGATAGAATTTATTCAAAACAAAATGAAGAATCGGAAAATCGGTCAAGTACACTTGTCTGGCTATGATAATGGACTTTGAATGACGGACGTATGACAGTACTCTCTTAGTGTTATCATTCGGTCCATGATCTCATCAAGGCGCTTTGATACCTTTTCTTGATCGTGATATTTCTCATTCGTATGAGGGTCTGTTCTGGCAAGTCAGATCAATGTCCCTATAAGCAATAGCTGCCGAGTTGCAAAATAATTGGTATTTTCATAGCCGTTGGGAGGGGAGGGAAGCGCCGGTTGAGTTTCACATGAGCACAAACTTGTGTAAACTTTGAACTTTTTCTTTGTAGCTGGGAACGTAAACCAGTGTTTGGGCTCAGTGTATTTGAGATATTACAAGAGGTGCTGATTTGAAAAAGATTAATCTTAGAAGTTCGGTTTCTTTGCCGTCTTCAATTTATTTCCGTCGAATTTCCTGCGAATATAAAAACACCTTCGAGCTAAAAATCATAATTATGCCGTATAGGCTATCTTTCGCTGAACAAGTCAGACTTTCCTGCAGGGGACGAAGATAAGATATGAATTATTATGAGAATATTAATTTCCCATTCATGTCCAATAGATTTTCCCAATTTTCTGAAATCAATGTGGAGTGTAAATGGTGGTGCATACAGGGCCACCTGTGTAACGTTGAAGATGAGTTCGTCGTAGGACCTAACCGTCTTGATTGTACACTGTCCTTTGAAGATGTGGTCATACGTCCCTTGGCATCACTTCATTTGTATAGTATTCCGAATTAGCAGATTGAGGTGATCACGGTCCTTTATTATAACGATGGAGCTAATTTTCTCTGTTTTGTTTGTGGTAAAGGCAATTTCGATGTGCTGTCAACGGCAGAGTGTATACGTGGGAAACACTCATCCGTATGTCATTGACACATGGTGCATGGTGATGAACGTTGCACGTGG
The DNA here is from genome assembly GCF_040938485.1 of Diadema antillarum. Taxonomy (NCBI): domain Eukaryota; kingdom Metazoa; phylum Echinodermata; class Echinoidea; order Diadematoida; family Diadematidae; genus Diadema; species Diadema antillarum. The sequence continues at coordinate 190,213 of NW_027272552.1, read as the reverse complement.
GGTGCACGTCTCGTTAAACATGCTAAAATCAAATATAAGCATGATAATAGTGTACGATTTTACGATGTACGTATGGTCTACTCCAAGTACTGAGCAAAAGGCGTTTCAGGGCAGGTGTTTTTTTTTTTTCATGTTTTTGTTAGTTTTATGCTCTCTTCCTTTTTTTCTAAGATTTATTTGTATACAAAGGTCACTGATCAGAAGCACAACACCTGTAAAAATAAATTCACAGAGAGCAATCGTGATGTGATGAATAATGTTTGAGAGAATGCATTATTTGATAAGGCCAAACGGCCTATGATATATAAAATGAGTATTAGCCTCCGTTTCGGTCTTTTACTGGCAAAACGCATTTTATGAATTCAAGGGACACATGGCTGTAAAAACCAATATTACCAAGTAAACTATATCAAACAACCTGTATAATATAGCACCGTCTTAGAAGCTTAGATGATTATGATATATATGGGCTGTGTAATCTGTAATACAATGTACTCAGTATACGTGTGATGACGAAACTGTTTTTATGATAGGGAGATTTGAAGTAAACTTCCAGAAAAATGCTGCTTGCATATGATTTATGTAAGGAGAATAATTGGCCCTGTTACTTTCCCCAAATACTCAAGAAAAAAATAGCAAAACAAAACAAAAAAGTATCAGCAACAATGACAACAAACATTCTTTGAAATGCTCTCATCACAAATCTGGATTTAAATGACTAAATGGATCAAACTGGCATAGTTACATTTCAAAGAACAGCTTCCATTTGGTTGTCAACACCAACGGTTGTCTATAGGCATTTGCACGTGTTGATGGCGAGCTTTGAGAATAATCATTATTATGATAGAATAAATCGGGAATTAATGTGGAAAACATAGGGCTGTGCCGCCTCGATAAGAACGGATAATGTGTCGTGGATAAGGATGCATCTCTTTACAATGGCACATTCTATTTGAGAGCAGGACACGCTTTCTTTCACAATACATTTTAACTGAATTACCTCCGATGACCATTGATGACGGCCACTATAGATATATATAAGGGCCTATATAGGCCTATTAAAGTTGAAGACTTGTAAAGGGCCATTCAAAGGATTTAATCCTGAGCCTGAGGAGAGCCATGTGATGTATATATCCATGGCATGGTCAGTTTATGCAATCTGGATTAGATTTGTTATGTTTTTGCTTCCAGTGATTACTGGGCTTGGACTTGAATATGAGTATATGAATATAAGAACGACCCAAGTCCAATTTTTGGCCAAATTCAGTTTGACATGGGAAATTGTAGCTAATGCATGGACTCATCTTGTGTATAAATGATAAATCCTAATTACCCCCGGAAGTGCCTGAAATAAATGAGTTAAAACTTATATGAATGTAAGAATGAAGGACTTGGGTCATTCTTACATTCATATTATAGCGCCCTCTCCTTCTCTCATCTCTATAGCAGAATATCATGTATATGAATCAAAGAACGACCCAAATCCATATGAATCAAAGAACGACCCAAGTCCATATGAATCAAAGAACGACCCAAGTCCATCACACGAAATGGCCTCTCCACAATTAATGTTAATGTTAATTGTCATAATTATATGTTCTAATTTGTATATACAATGTTGCCTTCCCATCACAGTTAAATAGAATATTATTGGACAAACAAAAAAGATATGATTTTTTTTTTTAGTTTACTCGAAATGGTCTTCCATGGACTTGGGTCGTTCTTATATTCATATACTCATATATTCACTGATGTTGCCTCGACAGCTCCTGCACAAAGGCTCTTACAAGTACTGTCTGGCTGAAAGAGTTCAACCTTTTACTAGTTCGACCCATTTTTTGAGGAACTATGATAGCTTGTGTCGATCTTGCTGAAGTAATATTGATATGTGACAGAAATGTCACTCAGACTTAACAAAGACGGAAAAAGTCTGCAACGTTTGTTTTTTTTCATCGAATATCACTAACAGGACGTAATCATCTGCATCATGCACCAAATTATCTAATCACAGTCCACGTTAATAAGACGACATCTAACGTGACGAGAAAGGATATTCAAACACATCCAAATCTACACAGAAGGCCTGCTGAGAAATCGGAAGAGCGGCCGTTGGGGACAGTTGACCGTTCTCCTAAGCGGTCATGTAGGTCACTTTACTGTCGAGAAGACTTATTCATACGCCGTCATAGAAATGGCATAATCAGGGAAGCTACATTAAGTACACAGCATTTAACAATGCCTTAGAGTGGGACAGACTTTGTATCTGCTGCGTCATCGCTTGGACATTAATTGCTGAATTTCAATGATTTATGATGCTGGTTTTTCGCTGACAAATCCTTTCATATTTTGTTTCTTTGTAAATATTCTGGCCTGTTTGCTTTATGGACGATTACTATATCAAAATGCTAATATCAGTGACATTGATTTGAAAGACTGTGTGTTGACCCAGGCAGATAAAAGGGCTTTGCACAGTCTATTAAATTTTGATTGACACCCGATAGGTAAGAGAGGTTTTTGGGAGATTGACCTGCATAAGCACAGAAGTGGTGTGCGTAGCCGATAAGTCTGATAATATTGTAGACAATGACTGGTAAAATCTTCATCCATTTATCTATGGAGATTGTCCCTACGTCGATTGTACGTATGAAAGTTATTGGACATTAACACAACCTGACCCCTCATTAATCTACGTTTTCCTGAAGGGCACATTGCATTTCCCGTGTCATACGGTATAAAGTTAAACGATCAATAGGCCTATAGCAAGAGTCCTTTTGCCGCGAATTAATCTCGTAACTGTAGGGATTGTGGGTCAAAGGTGGACATGGCCAGGGGTTAAAGTTTAGGTGACTTGTAATACGGCCCATGCTTTTAGTGGCGCGTTCCCACAAGGACTGAAATGCTCTACTTGATAAAGTAAGAACAGCAAGAACAAAGAAACAACAATCAAGATACAAAAAGAAAAATCAGTCCACAATGGCGCCAAAATATAGACTTTGTTTTGTTTTGTTTTGTTTTGGTTTGGTTTTTTTTTATAGTTTTTTGCTTGCTTGTTTGTTTGTTTTTTGGTACATTTTGGTATCGTTACCAAGATGGCCTGCTGAAATCATCATGCTGATAAATTTCCCCTTAAGATATGAAAAACTTCAGTAACATTTTCTGTTAATCAGACTTATTATCATAGCTATATGGACTGCTTCTGGAATGTGTTCTTTAAAACCGTTGATTAGAACTTGTTGATGTGTTGCTTAAAAGCATTGCAAACGACTGAGCTCCGGTTACATGTATGTTAATGGTCGGACGTCATTCCGAGTAAATCCACTATAAAGGTCTTTTACTCTGTTATGAATATCATTAATACAGTAAAATGTAAATCTCTCGACTGAATGACATGACTGCGAAAGGGTTACTCAGAATGCATGGATGATAGCTTGTTTGATGATGCACACACGATGCCTTTGCAGCATCAACGGGAGGGGGGGGGTGTTTCATCGACGTTTTTCAGCGTTGACAAGTGTCAGCGCTGACAATTTCAGCAAAATCCTTGGTTTTGATTGGATGAGATGCTCTCGTCACTGACTGTTACTATGGTGATTGTCAGCGATGACAACTTTTTGCGCTGACAAACGTTGATGAAACACCCCCTCGAAGCGGGTGGTAGCACTTTTTATTTCTCTAATTGCGTCATTCTCTTGATGTTCTAAAAGGTTCCCATTGTTACAAAGATCAATGCCTTGTCAGCTATAGTGGCCAGCAAGTTGTCAGCTGTTGATATGGTGGTCAGCCAGCAACATCGGGAGTCCGTGGAAAATGAATTGTTATCAGTTGCAGTAGCTTTAATTTGACTGATCACATTTGGCACTGTCCTCTGCCTCATGACATCGCAGAGTAGAGTATTATTGTTATCGCGTATTTCGATTATTCTATTCTCTCTAGCTTCTATAGAATAGTAAGTATCGTTCCAATGCGCCACCGATTCCGCTGATTATGTCAATTACATCGGTTGTAATATACATAGGCCTACAAAACTGTTAGTCATGTTGCGAGAACAGGGATGGCATCATTAATTACTATTAGCATAATGATTCATATTATTGACTGTGCATACAAGAATTGTTCTGTGAAAATTAGCGAGACGTTTTGATTTCATATCTTCCTGTATTATTTTGTATCCAGTTTTGATCAAACTCTCACTGTTGTACTTGTGAGACTTTGCTGTTCGTATTAAAATTTTTCCCCGACTTTCCCTTTAATAAAAAAAAAAATCAAGCAAACAACGATCTGACTTTTTCCAAGGGCTCCTTGTATAAAATCAAACACTCGCAGATTGATGGGGGAAAATACATAGAAATTGAAGGGTTGGACAGGGAGGTGGGAAGCTCTCTCTTCCACCTCCTTGGGTTGGATGAGGGCTTGCAGATTGGCTTGTGTACAACACGTGTGCCACATTCACCCGCTCTGGTTCCCTGTATAGGAACCAAAGAGATTATACCTATAGAGTAAGCAGTCGCCATACGCGTGCGTACAAATAGTGCGTCCAAAATTGAAGAGGGAGCGCACACTCAGCTCCTGGCACTGGATCTAAGTCTACGTTCAAGTCATATCTTCTCATATCATATCTGGAATGATATGTTATTTTTCATTACACACTTTCATTTTCAGAATCACAATGTGGTCAATTGTTTAAATATTAGTTTCTACGATGATATCATATCATTTGAATCATTTGGTAGAGTCCAGACCTTTTTGTTGTTCGCAAAATAAACAGTTGGAACTTGGGTGTAGACTAGACAGTACTTGAGCATTATGACGTTAGTTTCGCGTACATTCCCACTCACGCCATAAAATCAAACAACATCAGCACTATTATGACGCTTAAACATGACCATTGTGACGTCACAATAAAACAACGCAAGGTCACTGCGCCGAATATTCAAGTCGAGCGCATTAAACAGTGCGCTGCCATCTACTGATTAATAACTGTACAGGATCCGTGCAATGGCGGCTCCCACAACGCGAAATGGCAGCTCCCTCGCGCGGCTGCCTCCCCACTGGACTACGCCCTCTTGTGGTATAATCTCTTTGATAGGAACAGATGCGCGCGCGTGTTTGCGTTTGTAGCGCGCAGGCGTTGTGGTGATTAGACTAACTAGTGCACAGTGACCATTGAATTGACATAGCAATTGTATCTTGATAAATTGCAAGTCGAGCCAACATCGATTGATGTGAACGTCACTGTTCAAGCAGTGTACGGTTCACGTTGAGTGAACACCAACTTCAATCTTCACTTGAATAGGACATCACCGATGTTTGAAACTCACCGATCTGGACAAGTTGTAACGAGCTATGTGGGATCTGTAACAATCGGTCAAGTTTGCACCTTTCGCGGAGTGTCAGTGTGTTAACTTTGCTTGGAAACAATCATTTTGACCTCGCTATTTGGGTTGCGCTTTTCTCTCTCTTTATTTTCGAGGTAAGATGTTACTATTCATATCATGTTCTGTGTTTCTAACTTTTGTACCTCATTATAATCATATGCTCAAGCACAATCATGTATATCTTGTGTGAAGCGTTTCTATAAACTGCCTGTCCGAACAATACTTTCATGACTATAATGCTCGCTGTAACCTTAACAACCCCAATGTTTGAACAACTGTGTTTGTTTGTTTTTAAGAGGCAGTTCACTTGAAGTTCATCTGATTGTTCATTCTGTGGGATAACAAAACGAAACACAACTGAAATAAGACATGATTTTAAACTCCAGGCATATACTGATTGCGAACGTGGATATTTAGACTCTTTTCGAGAGAAATAGGAATTGAAGAATTTTAGAAGAAGGAGAATAGGGGAGGACTAAAAGTGAAGAGAGGTTGAGAGGAAGACGGGAGAGAAAGCGAAGCAGAAAGTTACTGTTAAAGATAATATTGTATGATATGTTAAAGGTCCTGTTTACCTTTGGGAACATTATTCAAAAACGTTCAAGATATCACATTATGATGCATACATGTAGGTCTGTTGTATCACAAAACATCCTACCGTAAAAGTTTCTGCAATAAAGCCTAAAATATAAGGAGATATCAGTGTATTTTTCTCATTAAACCATAACTGTTGACGGTGTAGTCTGAAAATATTTTCATTATAAATATTGTTCATATTTTGTGTATTTAATAGTACTTAACATCGATTATACGGATTCAACATTTTATAGTGGTTGTTTCTACCCCAAACTCACATTTTAGAACTATTATAGAGCACGAATGCTGGGTTTCTGTTTCACGTGCAAATGTTGAATTATGCCTTTAACGAATGTTTTTGGAGTGGGCTGAAGGTATTCTGTAATTCACCCGGCAATAGCCCCGCCAGGGAGGTGAGAGAAAGTTCTCACCTCCCTGGTCCCACCTACTCCTTTCAGATGTGCATAATATATACCTAGAAACCTAGATACACAAGGTCAGCGCCGGAAGTAGGCATAAAGGCGTATTATATTATATTATATTATAATGGCATATTTCTTTGGGCACAACCGGATGTTCCAATTGAATAACGCTAAACATTTATTACCCATTTTGGCTCTTCTTCGTTTGTTTCCAGCGATCTGCTTAGGAAGGAAACTGCATTCTTTCTCTCTTTCTCTCCCTTTCTCTCCTCGAAGTGGCACCCCTCTCTTTGAAGTATTAATTTTTAGTAAAGACGCCCCTCCCACTAGGTCTTTCCAAGGATTAGAAAAACGGGCTCAGGTTTCCGTACAACATGACTGTGTCATATCGACTTCCTTCCTCTCACTCTCGTCCACGTGCGTCATGTATAGCGAAAGTTTTCCCTTGAGCCTAAAGGTTTGATTGCACACTGTGAGATCACATAGACGCTGTGTGAAGGCTTAAAGGAAAGCAGAACCCAAAGAGAAACGTGGATTGAGTGAAAGCCGCAACATAAGTAGAACACATCAGTGAAAGTTTGAGGAATATTGGACAATCGATGCAATTGTTATAACTGAATTGTTAAAGTGTTGGTGTTGGAACCGCTGGATGAGGAGATTACTATGATTTCTAGAGGTTATGACGTCATGTATGGACAACAATATAAAGAAAATATAGAGGGAATTCCACTAAAAAAAAGATTCATGAAATGTACACATTCAGTCAACTTGATGTTGACATAATGTTCAGGATAGCAATATATCCCCCATCCTTTCTGAAAGCGGTTAGTCAAGTGCCCTTCCATTATGCTAGAAAAGTGATTCTTTTTTTTTTTGGTGGAATTCCCTTTATATTTTCTTTATAATTATTGTTGTCCACCCATGACTTCATAACCTCTAGCAGTCTCCTCATCCAGAGGTTCCAACATCAAAACTTTGAAAATATTCATATAACTTTTGCATCGTTTGTCCAATTTTCCTCAAACTTTCACCGATGTGTTCTACTAATCTTGAGCACTGCTTTAAATCAACCCACATTTCTCTTTGGGTTTTGGTCTCATTTGATAATACTTGTCTTGATCCTGGCGTTGTGAATTGAGTTACTCTAAAGAGTAATGCGCGTGCAATTACTGGCGAGGAACTACCGTGTCGCGTCCTATAACCCTCTCTGCGCCAATGAGTCAATAATGTGCACAAATTTCCCACGCAAACTTATACTTTAAAAACATCCGGGTCAGAACTGACCCGGAACTGGGTCCGTTGGGGTCTCACACCGTTCCGGGTCAAAAATGACTTGGAATTTGGTCATGAAGACCCCGAATGCGGTCACCCTGACAGAATTCATGACTCTGAATGGGTCATATCTGACCCCATTCCTTGTCATTTTGTGAAACGGAATGGTGTGTAACCCCAACGGACCTAATTCCGGGTCAGTTCTGACACGGATGTTTTCTGTTTACGGGCAGGTAATATCGCGCAGAGGGTTATAAAGAGGTTGCCTTGGGAGTGAAGTTGTTTTCAATAAGACGGTTGCCTTCATTTTTATCACAAGTATTGGGACAATATTTTCGACCGAGGTTCTTTAAGTGAAAAGAATGCTAACGTGGACCCCGGAGAACTTTAAAATGAAATGTTTAAACTAATGCCTAGACACGTGTGTTGCAGTTGTGAATGCCACCGACAGGCTTTCAAGTGGCCCTACTTTTCCTACTTTTTCCTACTTTTTTACTGCTGTCCCTACTTTTCCTACTTTTTTTGCTCAAAATCCTGCTTTTTCCTACTTTTTCCTACTTTTTTGGTGAAAAACCCCGCAAAAAAAAAAAATGTGCAAGGCTACTTGAATAATTTATATTCAGAAATGATGAGTAGACTCTAGTTGCAGATTCTTAGTGGTGGGGAGAGCCTCTTCAGCATGAAAGAGGGATAACACACACCAATCAACCACAAGACTGCTGCCAGCCTCAGCTTTTGCTCCTGTACAGTGCTCAACCAGCTCTTATCATCGCTCAAAATAATACCAGGCTCTCCCAGGAGCAAAAGTGAGGCTGAGGCAGCAAGGTTGCGAGTACAAATTAAGATTTACATGTAACATCAAGAGTTCTGGTGAGTATCGACGAAAACTACTCCAAAAAGCCTGCACATGTTCTGACTTATTCCTACTTTTTTTTCTTAAATGCCCTACTTTTTCCCTCTTATGTCCTACTTTTTCCCTACTTTTTTAGAGATTTTGTTCCTACTTTATTCCTACTTTTTTACATTTTCCCGCTTGAAAGCCTGCACCAAGCACATGGCAATTCGAATAGCTAGGGTTTTGCCATTACATAACAAGTGCTAGTTCATTGAAGTTAATTGGTCCTATTTACCTATAGTGTATAATAGGGTTTTAACTAGTAGAAAGGCTTTTCAGAAGAGTCATGCGTGTTATCAGTACCCCAGCGTTGTCCGGTACGGGTATTTACACCTCGGTGTAAAAATAAAAGACGTTTCTTCCAAGGACTGTATATAGGCACTTGACGGGGATAGGACCGGGGGGGGGGGGGGGGGGGGTGGGGGAGAGGGTGGGTGGGTTGGGGGGGGCTCTGTTTGTGAAAGTCAAGAGTCTTCAATACTCGTCCGTAAATGGAAATTATCTATGAATAAAGGAAAACCGTACGTAATAATCGTTATTAACAACATCAAAATCAGTAACGACACTAATAAACGTATATTCAATAAATGTGTAACTGATCCCTGCTCCGCCCCCCCCCCCCCCCCCCCCCCCCCCGGTTCATCCGTGAAGGTATCGCTCAGCTTTGGGGGCGGATGGATTGGTGAAAAAAACAAAAAAACAAAAATATCGGCATTGGCAATTGTAGGCCTACTGCTATCAAGCATTAAACGCTATCATGACATAAGGATTGCATCCCTATTGTTTCGGCATAATCAGTGGAGGCGTCAATGCACTTCTTATCCAATGAAACGATTACGTAATTAACCCCTCCCCCCCCCCCCCCCTTGTCAAACGGGTTCAAATCGCTGTCACGTACTTTGCACCCGTGCTCGTCCGAGCTCCGTATACGTTCCATGTTCGTATACAGTTACTTGTAGAGGATACACGTGTCTGTTATAGTGGTGTAACTAATCTTTTCCCATATCTTTCTTCTAGTATGTCGACTTCACAATCGCAGCCAACTGAGGAATTTATAATGTAAATATACAATAAAATAAAAAAATATAATATCATTGTAAAAACGTATAGATCAAGAGCTCTTTCACTGTGTTGTCTACGTGACGTGGGTATCCTGAACAATACATTAAAAAAAAGACATGTAAGAAACCTACTCTCTGTATATCACCAGATGTTGCAGAGGTTTGGCGTATGTATATAAGAAGTAAAAACGTATCTCAATTGTCTTATCCAATGCACTTCATTTCATTTCACTTCAATTCAAATTTATTTTTATTTTTCGACAAGACAAAATATTATACATTTCACGCTTTTTGATGGGAAAAATGATGTAAAGGGCACATTTTGACAGAAACAGAGCGTGCGACGATGGTAAGACAATAATTATGATACATCATACCTATAACGAAATTGTGATAAATCACCTTATTAATTTCAAATTACAAAAGCGAAAACATGACTGTAAATTAACTATTAAGTGAACGAGAAATTACAAAATTATTATGACTTTAATATCAGTGTTATCTAGTATCATGACTGATAGTTACCATTCAGCATGCAGACTTGGTAAATTACGATCCATCTTTACAATTTCGCATCGACTCCGTTCATTGATTTAAGAACATTGTGTATGCCCTAATTGGCTGAATTCTTACTTGCAAGTTGTTTTTTTTTTCTCAGATATTATACATCTACACCATGTATTAGATTAGTGTAAGCTATCCCGTATGTGAAATTTGCCTTATTCAAGAAACCTGTTCGCTATGTCGGTATGGGTTTTCGTATTGTTTGTTTGTTTGTTTGTTTTTTGTTTTTTGCTTTTTTTTGAAACCGCAACTGTCATGACAATGACTTGTCAGATTCGAGCGTCCGGAAAAGATAATAAGATTAACATGTTAAAGCCAATTTTACAGTGCTGCTGCTGTGTATTCTACCTTGAATCACGTTTCTATATTTTCCTGTGATTATATGTCTGTGCTCTCCAGCTAAACTATTTTTGAAGCTAAAAATGATTATTTCTCATCTATAAACTGTGTCCTTATTGTTTGACCTTATTTCTATATCGAATAAGAACACATTTTCTTTTTTTTTCTTTTTTTTTTTGCTGTTTCACAATCGTCAGTCAGTTCTTCTATCCTATCCCCATCTTTTTTTTTTCGTCTGTCAGTATCTAGCATGTGAATATTGCTTATATTATCCTTTTTGTCATTCATGTTCCTCTGAATGATAGTAGGCCTATTACTTGTCTGTGTTACGAGTTGATAGATAATGAGGGCATAATCCAAACGATCGCAATAATACAGTCACATATAACCCTTGCCCGTCATCATCCTCTGCGGGAGGATTATCTCTTGCCGCTAATCCGTGATAAACGCGTGACACTTGAACCGAAACTGATAACGTCTATATCCGCTGAACCGGTGAACATCAAAATTTGCGTTATCTGTATCACTCCCATTGTAATAATCTAATATTGTACGAGGCTGGGTTGAAATGGAGCTGAACTTTTTCAGCTATTGTCTATGCGTCATCCGTTATTGTAATCCCAGTTAAGTGCATTAAGTTTAAAGGACAAGTTCACCTTCATAAACATAAGAATTGAGAAAATGCAACAATATTAGTAGAACACATCAGTGAAAGTTTGAGGAAAATTGGACAATCGATGCAAAAGTTATGAATTTTTTAAATTTTTGTGTTGGAACCGCTGGAATAGGAGACTACTACAGCTTGTGAGTCATATGCGTACAACAGTATAAAGAAAATATAAAAGAAAATTCAACATATTTTCACTTTTTTCGCATAATAAAAGAGCAATTGACTTGCCTCTTTCTAAGGGCAGGGGGAATAATATTACCCATAACATGTATCGGTAACGAGTCAGGGGAATGTGTACTTTTTTCAAAAGATGGAATTTTGTGAAATTCTCTTTATATTTTCCTTATATTGTTGTACGCATGTGACATCTAAGTTATTCATACACTGCAGTAGTCTTCTCATCCAGCGGGTACTGCACAAAAACTTCAAAAAATCATAACTTTTGAACGGATTGTCTGATTTTCCTCAAACTTTCAATGATGTGTTCTACTAATATTGCTACATTCTCTCAATCCTTATGTTTATGAAGGTGAACTTGTCCTTTAACATTATAATGATGAAGATGAAGTTTCGAGTCTACATTTACGAATCAGAAAACTTCATCCAATTCCTCCACTCTTTCATTCCTGAATACGGACAAACTGTAATTGCTCACCAAATTCAAGATTGAGTGTGATGCTGGCACATGCATTAACTCTTTCTCTTTTTTTTTAATGTGCAAGAACATTTAAAACTTCACATTTTTGTTTACAAACGAACGCAAATTTCAATCATCAAAGTGCAGTAATCTTGACGAATGGGTTATACGAAGAAAATACCTTATACAGTGCGTATAAAAAGGTAACCCAAATTTTGAGGGCTACTACATGTATTTCATAATTGATAGCTAAGGGGGAGCGCTATGTTGGTTGTGAGGAAAGGGGAACTCTCCCTCTTTCCATTGATAGCTATTCAGGGGCGGATCCAGGGAGGACCGCAACCGGCGCACGCCCCCCCCCCCCCTTTATTTTTTGTTGAAACAAAAGAAATAAAAAGAAAAAAATAATTTTGTAAACGCGCCCCCTCTTTACGGATTTCCTGGATCCGCCCCTGCCTAATTGTGATGACAAAATGTCATGCGTAAATGAGCACATGAACTTTAAAGACATCAATAACAAATTGCACTCCTTCCAAGTTTGCGTGTTATTGTGATGGATCAATGAATGTCTCACTAAATGGATGGGATTTGTCTATGGAAGTGGTTAAATGAACAGGGCGGCCAGCCTGTACGACTGCAGGGTTGTGTCTAGGGTTTCCATCTAACCTTTTATGATCCATAACCTTCAACATGGCCTCGTTGTCGATAACTTGGTCACTCCCGCAAAGACTAGCCCATTATCCACTTTTTTCTCTTCATATTCAAGGAATGGTTTGTACTCATGGACCCCCCCCCCCTCCCATGTCTAGCTCGTGGGCTGTAGGTCTCGTAGGTGGCGAACTCGTGGGATGACTCCGATGAAATCCCTCGTATTCCCCTGACTTAGGCCACTCAGCTGGTGCCAAAAACAAGTGTTACATGTTACGATGTGTTACGTGCTAACCACTGCTAAGGCCATGTTGTCTTACATTGCGGTACATTAGTTTTATGTTTGATAAAAACAATGATATGACATTATTGTATATTATTCATTGGTCTACTACCTAATTACACTACGGTATTATATTCTGTAGTTCATGGAACATTGCTTTATTAAAACATTGTATTGAATTATATGTTTCTGCATACAAGAAGTTGATGGTAAAGTATACGGGTGTCATGTTCAAAGAGTGTCACTTTCATTTGAAAGATTATATAAGAAAGCGCTATCAAACCTTTTCCATCACGTTTTTCTTCCGTTTTGATAATATAGGGACCGCTGTTTTTTCATCGTCGAGACGAGATCGTAATCGCGAGGGAGGATGGAGCCCGTGCGACATCGGTTGACGCAGGGCGTGAAGCGGTGGTTCATCCTAATGGGCGTCTTCTTCGTCTCCTTCCTGGAGACGGGCACCGTGCGCTCCTTCGGCGTCATCCTGAACGACATGACGTCGGACTTCGGCACGTCGACGGCCTACATCGGTACCATCATCGGCATGGCCCACGGGGCGACCTACTGGCTCTGTAAGTATACCACTGGCCTCCTCTCCGTCCCCTCCCTCTCTTACCACCCCCCCCCCCTCTTCTCCCACCTTAATCTTTTTCTCTTCTGTTATCTCTTTTAAAATACACACGTGGATACACGTATAATATATACATACATTCATACACGCATACACTATACAGACGATTATGAATACAAACATCGTATGATTGTTGTATAGAAGGGGGGGAGGGATTAAACGAATTTGGATTTATGTAAACTTGCTCTCAATGCTATAGACCAGTTATTAATTTCATAATGACGGTATTTAACAGTGCAAGGAAAATAAGGATTTGTATTCATAAAAGGCGGCCTGGTCTTATTCAGGTTTTGCCAGAGATTTTATTGATGCATTACATTGCATTCTAATGGTATTTCACGTGCATTCCAAGTACATGCTTTTCAACAAGCAGTTAGATCGATTACTGTTATGAAATCTTCCACATTTCAGAGCAGAGTGATTTTTTTTTTCAGTAGGTAACTAGGAAAGGAGGTGAAACACATGGCTTAGGAAGAATTGTTTACCGTCCTATCGCAGGAAAGATAGGTAGGACCTATGTTTCACTTATGTTTCCGTGTGAAAACCAAACCTAGAACATGCCGGTGATGTTATTTGATGGCTTTCTGTAAGAAGAAATACAATATATGTATCGGCTATGAAGGAAGTGGTCATACAGAAATAACAAAATGTATGCTATAAGAGGAAGTGCAATAATATACCGGTGAAGGTTTGGATACAATCGCAGAGAAGCCGGAAAGCTTAAATTCATTGACCTGCTTTCCTTTCGAGATAGTCATTGGTTGTTCCCTGAAAAACAAAACAAAAACAAAACAAAACAAAACAAAACAAAACAAAACGAAACGAAAGAAAATAATGATGACGAAAGTGTATTAGGCAGAGTAAGTGTGTGTGTGTGTGTGTTTGTTTGTCTGTTTGTTTTTTGCATTTCAGGAAAATGGACATTTTGAAAAGCGCGTTCATCGAAGTTCAACAGTTCTTGAAACCAGGCAACTATAATGTTGCTAAACCGTGTCTGTAACCTGAAATGAACCAGCTACTGCTCGTTACACACAGGAAAGGGACTATCCCTTCCATACTTCCCCTGTAATGTAGCAACTGGGGCGTATTCACATATAAATATTAAGTCCGTCCCCATAATTCCAGTACATAACACAAGCATTGTGTACTACGAAACGCTGAGTAACATTGTCACTCCGACAGCATAAGAACAATGATCCATTATCACATTAACACACAAAATTGTCACGCCAGGGCAGTGTCACGTCTGTCGGTATCCCCAGCTGTGTAAAGTGCAGTGCACACTCCGACAGGTGACGTAGTAACGCTGAACACAGTTATTTTGTGTAGTTCCTCAAAGCCTCCTTGACAGGTGACTGTTGTTGTTGTTGTTGTTGCTATTATTGTTTGGAGCTGACTTTCCCCACTCAAGGTAGCCTTTTGTCAAGGCCCTCTCGCTGTATGGTGAAGAGAGCCCACCTTGACGGCAGCGGAGTGGGTTACGCTGTCGCGCTCGGCTGTGTCGCTTCGTTTGCCAGTCTCATAGTCGTCATATGGCGGGAGGGCCTTGACAAAAGGCTACACGCATAGAGACTGTCCTTCATATGGCGATGGCGGGGGATGGGCGAGACACAGGGATAAACATGCAATCGACCAATAATAACCCTATTTGAACAAAAGAGACACGAGAAAAAGGGTAAGGAGGAGCCACAACTCTTCAGGAAGTTTTCACTCGGAAGAACTTCTCTAACTGGATTGTTTCAGTTTCCTGACTCATCATTCGAAAAGTTGATGCTAAAGTCACACACCTTTTTTTTTTCTCAACTGCCACCTGACTGCAGTTGAAGAGTTTGTTTGCAAAAACCGATAAGTCCATATTTGCCAAATGGAGATATTTGCGATTAAAGGTCAAGAAAAATTAAGAGAAGAATAACAAAATTGTTGCTTCTTTTGACCATAACTTCAAAAATGTACCTTTATATGTAGTGACCAATATTTTATATCATTTAAAAGCTATCATTTTGCACTTTATGACAGAGACCTCAATTCAAAATCTTCAAAAATGGACTTATCGGTTTTTGCAATCAAACTCTACAGTTCGATTTTCTGGTGCTTTGTGTTAATACAATTACATATTATCCTTTAGAGCAAAAATGTCTGAGTATTGTAGTCCCGTACCAACCTGCCATCAACGAGAACTTTTATGAGAAAGGGGTTGTAATGACAGAATGGTTATAATCGATCACTTAACAATTCATCTTGTGTAGGAACGGGGAGGAGAGTCAGAAAGAGTTGGGAGATGATGGTGTCATTGGCTCTGCTGCAATATTGTACTTTTGAAGAGATTTGTCGTAAATCGCGCTAGATCCATTCTTGTTACGTCGAGGTATTTGTGATTAAAGGTGCTAGAAAACAAAGAAAATGATAAGAAAATACAGTATGTTTTTTCCAGAATATTCCTTGTTATGTAACGAGTGAGGTATTAGTGGAAAGATCTAATGATTGCTCTATCTGATGAGATGGACTTACTTTGAAATGTTTAAGAATGACGCTTAGCTCATTTTGCAATAAAACTCTTCATGATTATACATGTAGTTGTTTGCATGCAGCACAGGTGTGAAGTTAAAGGACAAGTTCACCTTCATAAACATAAGGATTGAGAGAATGCAACAATATTAGTAGAGCACATCAGTGAAAGTTTGAGGAAAATTGGACAATCGATGCAAAAGTTATGAATTTTTAAAATTTTTGTGTTGGAACCGCTGGATGAGGAGACTACTACAGCTTGTGAGTCATATGCGTACAACAGTATAAAGAAAATGTAAAGAAAATTCAACATATTTTCACTTTTTTCGCATAATAAAAGAGCACTTGACTTGACTCTTTCTAAAGGCAGGGGGAATAATATTACCCATAACATTTGTCGGTAACGAGTCGGGGGAATGTGTACTTTTTTCAAAAGATGAAATTTTGTGAAATTCTCTTTATATTTTCCTTATATTGTTGTACGCATGTGACATCTAAGTTATTCACACACTGCAGTAGTCTTCTCATCCAGCGGTTACTGCACAAAAACTTCAAAAATTCATAACTTTTGAACGGACTGTCCAATTTTCCTCAAACTTTCAATGATGTGTTCTACTAATATTGCTACATTCTCTCAATCCTTATGTTTATGAAGGTGAACTTGTCCTTTAAGTATGGCGCAAACTTGTCAAGAGAACGTCTCTTTTTGATCCTCGTTATCCTCCTCCTTTTTCTTTTGACACGAACTTACAAAGAAAATCCATGGCCTGACAGCCTGAACAGCATATCTATTTACTTGGTTTATCTATTCTCCTGTTTGTGTTATTAATCGAGCGTTGATGGCTTTTATGGGTAAGGGTTGTGGTGGCTGAATTCTGGACCAAAATTGCAAGTTTCATAATATTAACCTTGTGCATTCATCCATTTTAGTGTCCAAGATGTAAAATAATTGAAGTTGTGACAATTATCCTTTTTAGTTCGGCGAAAACATGTAAGACTTAAAGATTGCGTAGTATAGTGTGTGTGTGTGTGTGTGTATGTTTGTGGTTGGGTGTGTGTTTTAATACAGCTGATGTTGCTGAAACTTTTGCCATCCCGTTTGATTGAATGAACTTTGATACGCTTTCTTTTTCTCTCATTATTCTTCCCTTTCTACTCCTCCTCCTCCTCCTTCTTCTCCGTCGCCTTCTTGTCCTTTCTTTATAACAGCGGTAATGAACACCCCTCTCCTGCGAAGGTTCTCGGTTCGTCAGGTGGTAATGGTCGGCGGTCTCGTGGGCTCTGCCGGACTCATTTTGTCCTCGCTCGCCAACATCGGTTCCCAGTTTGCAGCGGCGCTTTTCATGTTCGGTGAGTAGAGATTATCCATAGAGAGCGCCTTACATGAGCGCGCGCACACACCCACACACACATACAAAAGTGAGGTTCACACCTAGATCCCTTTACCTTAAGGTTTTCAAAACTTGAAGTTTTGTTAACTACGAGGCACTAAACTCCAAGTTAGTGTAGATGTAGACGCACGTAGTTTTGAAAACTACGACAAAACCTTAAGGCGAAGACACCACGCCAACACCATAAGATTTCCTAGGGTTTTGTCGTAGTGTCATCGTGGTTTTGGGAATGCCCCCCACAGAGCGTTAAAACTGCGACAAGTGTGAACGGAATTTTGTTAACCACGACGCTCAATTTTCCTACAGTAGCGCACAACCGTGTGTGCGAACTAGGCGCCCTTTATTTTCTATCGTAGTTAGCATTACCTTGAGGTTTTGCTAATTGCATGTAGGTGTGAACGGCATCGAAGTTTTGTCGTGGTTAGGGGAAGGAATTTTTACGCTCGTAATTAGTATAACTTCAAGTTTTTGGATAGGTGTAGACGTGGCTTATAGCCATGTCTACACCAGACATACATTATCTAGTGCCTCAAGTTGCGCGCATATTGTTACTGTAAGAGATAGTGAACAGAATAACCTGAACGAGATTTTTCTACAATTTAACAAAAATAGCAACATAAGCCATAATGAAAACCAGATTCTATAAATCCCAGCGCACAAGGATCTGCTCGACAGTTGGCTAACTCTGTGCTGATATTTGTTCTCCGGCTCTCAAAAGCCAACGAGATAATACAGTCACCGTAGATTTTGTACTAGACCAGCCAAATTACTGTTGCAATTGATTAACTTGTGCGGAAATTGCGAACTCTCTTATCGTATTTTTGACATTCTTCCCAGGTATCGGCTTTAGTACTGTCGTCTTACCAGCGAACTCCAGCCCTGTAGACTACTTTCCAGACCTCTTCGAGATAGCCTCCAGCATAAACTTAACTGGAGGCGGCATCGGACTCATGATTCTTCCACTACTGTTCGAGGTCTTCGTGGAAAACTACGGATGGCGAGGAGCCCTGATGATCCTCGGCGCCATCAACCTAAACACCATGGTTAGCGGGGCCCTGATGGAGCCGATCCCAAAAGCCGAGGCGACCGCCACGTCGAGCGAAGAAGATCTGCAGAGGCGAATGAAGGAAAAAGAGGAGCAGGAGGGAGGGGGACATAGCGGTGCGTGTCACTCAGCCTCTGATAGTCAGTCGCAAGAGGGCGCTGCAAGTACGAGTGAGGACCAACTCGATGAAGTGCACGAGTTGTTGAATGACCACCGGACGGCGCACAACGGTGGCCATTCCTCCGCAAACACGAACTCCAATTGCAAAGCTACTGGCAAGAACGTTCTACATAGGATCAGTGGCGGTGGTGAGACGCCCAATGGCTCTGCTGCCCATGCAACCGAATTCGAGTCGTCAGCGGCGAAGAGCTGCGAAATTGTGGCTTGCTACGACGCCACGTCCAACAGCGTCGCCGTCAAGGAAAACATTGCGGCGATGGATTACGAGAAGGAGCGGCAAAACAAGCAGAACTTCGTTGTGCGGTGGTTCCGCGGGATAGCGAAGCTCTTCGATCTGTTCCTCTTCGTCGACTACCCCATTTTCTTCGGCATCTGCCTGGCCACGATCCTCTTCGGCGTCTCGTACGACGGCTGGGTCCTCTTCGTCATTCCCAACGCCGAGGCGAAGGGCTTCAACTCCCAGATGGCCGTCTACATCGCCACGGCCGGTGGGGTCGGCAACATCCTTGGGCGGTTCCTCATCGGCTTCTTTACGGCGAAGAGAATCCTGCGAAACGAGTTCACCTACCTCCTCCTCAACCTTATGTCCGCGGTGGCCTTCTGCCTGAATTTCGCGGCCGACACCTTTTGGTTCTTGGCCATCCTGTCTTTCATTAACGGCTTCTCGCTCGGCTCAAAAACCTCGCTGCAGTTCATCATAGTCAACGGTGCCGTGGCGACTGAACGCTACAAGCCTGCCGTCTCCATGCTCCTGGTGTCCCTTGGAGTTGGTTTCCCCATTAGTGGGGCTCTCCTCGGTGAGTTGTGCTACAGGTGTATATTTTGCGTTACTACTCTTTTTTTAAGATACTGGTTCATGTCCCATACAAATATAACAGATCGAAAAAGAAAACGATATTTTTTTTTTAAGTGCTTATCTGAATTTAAGATTTTAATGATTATGTCTGAATTAAACTGCTCAAATGTCCAGTGGCTTTATGCCTGAGTTTACTTGATCTCATTAATATTTGCATTTCTGTGAAGGCCAAGTTACATTTTAAGTCGCCGTAATCCCTAAGGAGAAATTTAAATTTCATATTTAAGTATGTATTTATTTTATATTCGGATTGCTATTCAACTCCTCCCCCAGAGAACTCCCTGCCCGGTTCTTTTGCGGTAAGTTGTGTACATTGATAAAATGATGCGTGGTTTTAAGTGAGGAAACAGAGACTCAGAGATTCTCTATGCAAAATTTGTTTTACCCGATTCGTTTGTTCTTCTCTTCACTACCTCAGGTGGTATATACGACCAAACGAAGTCCTACAACGTGTCTTTCTGCGTGATTGGTTTCATCGACGTCATCTGCGGTTTCCTCATCTCGGCGCCCCTCTTCGCATCGTGCTGCCGGAGGTGGCGGCGGCGCGGTGGTCGCGAGCCCGTACCAACCGACGAGCCTGCTGCTGTCTAGCACGCGATGTAACGTTCTGTTGTTGTCTTCGTTGTGGAATATTCCTTCCAAATGACACGATTCCATCGCTCAGACTCAAGGACAACTTGTACACAGTCTTTCTCGTTGCCATCAGCTTTACCTTGTGAGGATCAAGTGGCAATAAGTCAGTAGACCAAAAATCGTGTAATACGAAGCGCAGGAAGAAGTGCCCAAATGCTCGCCCTTGTATCGCATTGTGGCCCCACTTGAAAGCGTACCAGAGATTGAATGTATCCAGAGCTGTCCAGACTTCCTGTACTTTTTACAGTGAGCTGAGATGTAGGATGCTAGCTAGCCCTGCGACCCGACGGCTGTGAGGGATGCTTGGAATGTCGGTGAAATGGCGATCGGAGCACTATTGACAAGTCCATGCGATTAACACTTAGTCCTGCCCTACCCCCTCCACCCTTCCGTCGCATTGATGGTGTCTGTTGTTCCTTCAGCAGCTTTCAGTATTTTGGCTTGTCATGAAACGTCTTATCATGCTTATATACTGTTATACTCAGCGCCTAGATCCATCATAACGCGACTGCCCGGACGACCCGTGAAGCGATTGCATTTTGATATCTTTTTCTTATAATCATTTTCGTTTGTCGTTTGTTATATTTCATTTGTGCCGATGGATGAATATATCAAACCCTTCTATTTTTCCTTCATCAGTATGCTGCGGTTGAACAACATAAAGAAGAAAGAACAGTTTCCATAGCAACAGCTGTGGATGCATAATGTTCGGTATAGTTGACAGTGTGCGCAGCAATCTGAACGCCAAAACTGAAAATTTCATATAGGCCCTACACGCTCTGTGCACAGCAGACGCCTGATCGCTTTGTGTTCAGACGGTAGGCCTACAGGAAATTCGCGAATGGAACACAGGGAATGTTCAGACATTGAGGGAGGCGTCCTTGCATAGACCAGACGGGCATTTTTATGTTCGTGTTCAAGAAATGATTATTATGATTTTTAGGAATGGCGATTTTTTTTTTATGTTTGTTGAAGAATGTATGGTCTTAGTCGAACGTTGGTGATAGATATCCTCTATGGTCATCTTACCGTGTATACTTTTTTGTCTTGCTTTGCTTTGCTTTTTCGTTGAAAACACCTGTTGAGAATCAGCCTTTCTTTGCCTTCGTCTAAGAGGGAGAGATTTCTTGACGCTGCAATTTAGTACAACCCAATTATTCCCAGCAATTCTGTGCTGCCGATTTGATAGCCCCCCCCCCCCCCCCCGTGACGCACAACTTGATGTGTTCAACTACTAGTAATTAAACCTTCGTGTGCTCTGAGTGTTGATTTGCACAGAAAACCTCATTGAGGTTTACACACTGTCCAAAGCGTGTGGCACAGAAAGGGTTTAGGCGTCTACCACAAGAGAGAAAGAGATGGTACATGATTGTTTTATGTGTAATGGTCATGGCTATCATGCTTATGCCGAAGATTATTATGTAGATTACCAGTCATCTTGATGTGAAGTTTCCAGTATGGTAGGAACCTACCTGGGGACCGTTTCATGAAACTTTTTGTCGGTGATTTACACCGACAACTGTTAAAAGCTACTGAAATCCTTGCGTCTGATTGGCTGATAGCAAATTTGTCGGTGAAAACCTCCGACGAACACGTTGATGAAACGCCCCCCTGGTAGCTTGGGCTTTTGCGCAAGGGGAACTCCGGCCCGATTCGCGTGTTTTCGAGAATCCCCGTAAATAATCACTGTGTAAATTCACCAGTGAATCTTAATGAGTAGACCTATTACACATATAGGAGGAGAATCTCGAGCGCATTCGAATGTTATCAAGAGCGAATTTTTCGATGTTCATGTACATAATAATTATTATTCCCGTAGGCTGGCGCGCAGGTCTGCGCTAGTCGTAGCTTTCGAGTAACTCCGATGGGCAGCGACTGAAGTGGCTTTAATCGGGCCAACCTGAATCGTCTCCCCACGCTTCTGAACATTTAAAATCCATACGTACATTGTACAATGTAATTACAGTGTATTTTAATTTTCATGACTGTGTAGCTCATTGATGAGCAAAACAATCGTTATAGATGTGTTATCTCTTTTTGGTAACATAATCATGTCGAACGCACAAGTAATCTATTTTTAATCAAGTCCATCGATTCGTAGAAATGAAAGCTGTATTTATGATAATATAATACATTTTGAATATTGAACTCGATTTATTCACCAGTTGCCCTCCCATAAAGCCAGCATAAAACTATACGTGCAGTTGCTATGCCGTAATTTTTTTTTTCAGTTTCTTTAAAATTATGAAACCACATCGATTTGCCTTAATAGATTTTCATGTCGATAAGTGTTTGAGTAAGATTACGCCCGTTTGCTTTGAAGCTATAGATCCTACAATATGATAATTATTATAGGTTATGAAACGACGCAGCTGGATTTCGGTTTAATAATATATAATAATAATAATAATAATAATAATAATAATAATAATAGATAAATAAATAAATAAATATAAATATATATATATATATATATATATATATATATATATATATATATTTGTTTTATTATTATTTTTTTGTGGTAATTTACAAAGCCCCACATGAAAACCGTTATTGAACCGTGCCTTACACTTTTTAGAGTCCGAATTTTACACCATGGACTGAAGAAGGAAGAAGGAAAGACAGATAGAGAGAATTTACAGGGAAAAAAACTTGGGAAGACCAAGAAGAAGAAAAAAAGAATAATTAAGAGGTCAAGGATATTCTCAGCTCACGCAGTATAACCGGAGGGCCAAACCCCAAAAAGTCGCTTACTTAACGAGTGAGTTGCACTCTCTCTACAAACTAAGTAGACCATGCTTATTTTCAAGTTTTTATCGTAACAAACAACATTCCACTGGTCTACCTCAAAAAATTTGTTGCGAAAGCCTCCAAATCCAAGATGGCGTCCAAGATGGCCGCCATATTTACTGAATTTGTTATTTCAAAGATAGAATTTGATTGAAAGATCAGATTTCAACAAATGTGATGTCATATGAAAGAAAATAAAATTTTTCTACAAGTTGATACCATTTTTGTGGGTTATTGTGATAAGTGGATTGAGATTTTAAGGAAAAAACACTCATTTTTTGATATTTTTCTGAAAAAAGGAAAATCATGAAAATGCTTGATTCAGCATAAATCAGAGAAAGACTGAAGGATTATCTTGAAACGTTTCAAGAATTTTGTTTGACATATAATTAATATTTGGAGAAAATTAGGGGTCAGTACCGTTTTTGGTTCAGGAGTTATAATGTCTCAAACTTGAAAACTCACTATGTAAAAATGGCCACTTTAGTTGTGACAATACCTTGTTGGTCGTAAAAAGAGCCTGCGCGCGCCAAGACTACTACACGCACCACTGACACTGGCGCTTGTAGCAGTGCCAGTGGTGCGTGTAGTAGTCTTGGCAAACGCAGACATTTTCTTTGACAAACAAGGGTTTGTGCCTGCAAACTAACTTTTCATACCAAGTGGTAGCTCAGGTGACGCTGATTGCTATTATTTCAAAGTAGATTGTTCTGAAGCAGATGAGATGAAGCAAAAATATCTTTCAAATAGAGGTAGAAGCTTGAAACAACCTTGCTATAGAAAGTTTAAAACAGAATCTGGATCGATCACTCAAAAAATTCAAGATTGCAGGCCATCAAAGCTGACATAGTGTATTGCGCCAAAGTAAATGTATCATTTCGATTTTGATACAATTTTGTCTGTTTTGCTGTCTATTTATATGGTTTTTATATATTCTGAACATTTTAATGCTATTTCAAACCATCTTAGGTTTTTACGGAGACATTTTTTTTTTCAGAATGCACCATGTAATTTCTCTAAAAAGTGAAAAAAATTAAATTAAAAATGTTTATGAAAACCATGCAGAAATTAACATCTTTCCCATATAATCAATATTTGGAGAAAATAAGAGGTCAGTATTGTATTTGGTTCAGGAGTTATAATGTCTCAAACTTGAAATCCCATTTTACATAATATGCATTTACACGCATCTGTTCCCAAAGACGTCACAGAGGGTCAAATCCAAGATCGTGCTTACTTTTCGAGTTCCACTCTCTCTATAAACAAGACCATACATAATATTAAGCATACTAAGCAATGTTCCGTAATTACACCTCAATAGATTTGTTGCAAAAACCTCGAAAGTACAGATGCGGTCCAATAGGGCCGCCATTTTTATTGAAGTTAACATTTCAAACATAAAATTTGATAGAGACATTGGATTGCAACACATTTGATGTCATATGAAGGAGAGTAAAACTTCCTAAAAGTTGATACCACTTTAGCTGTGTATTGTGATAAATGGGGGGGGGGGGAATCCATATTTTTATATTGTTTTGAAAAAAGGAAGAAATGTGAAAATGCATGATTTAGTATTTATCAAAGAAGAACTGAAGAATAATTTTGAAACCTGCGATTGAGATTGAGATTTACTGAGATTGAGACATAATTCATATTTCTGGAATTACAGGCAATATCATACATTATTGACAAATTAACGTCTAAAACTTGAAAAAAATTACATTTATGCATTATAAATTTTGCATACAATGTGTTTACATGGTCACATGTAATACTGTAACGGTCTAGTGACTTGCAAGTACCTGCAAACTAACTTTTCATGCCAATAGGTGACGCTGATCGCTATAACTTTAGCATTTCATCATAGTAGATTGTTCTGAGGCAGATAAAATTGAACAGAAAGTATTTTCCAAAAAGAGATAGGAGCTTGGAATTTGGCACAAATTTTGCCAATGTGTAATATTTAGCAATAAAAATAGTATCCACACAAAATTCAAGATGGCGGTAATTAATCGAGGTTGTCGTTCAAGGCATTATTTACCATTAGTGCACGTAAAACAAAAACCCAGCTTTACTTAATTCCTCAAACTAGTTCTAAACTGTGAGTTAGGGATAGAACAAACTGAAATCAGTATAATTAATGCTAAATATTGTTAGATATACTAAATAGATCTGATAAGAATGTTTTTTATATACTAAATTGTCAACAGTTATGGCTATGGTTTCTTGAAAAGCAATGGTGATATCTCCGTATGTTTTAGGCTTTATTATAATTTGTTTACATGGTATAATGTTTTGTAATACAACTAACCTGCACATATAAATCGAATGTGATATCTCTCCCAATGGTAGAATACCTTTAGTGTGTTGCGTCAAAGTTAAATCTCAACTTATAACTTATAATTTGATATATTTTTTAATCTTCTTATATTGCTGTCTATTACATGTTCCTATACATCCGAACGATATTGTGCTAGTGTCAACCATATTGAAGGTCTTTTTTTTTTGGGGGGGGGGGGGTGGAGCTCATTCCAGTGTTAGGGTAAGGCCCAATCTTTGATAAAAAAGAAATGCTTCTGTATCAAAGATATGCTTTTTTACTTGTATGTTACTCTGCTGTTGTAGAAACGCCTGAATGATGATGGTATATGTGTAATAATGTCTGATCCGTAGATGTCCTTGAAAGCCCTTCTGATCCGAACCCCCCCCCCCCAAAAAAAAAAAAAAAAAAAAATCCGACATGGCGGCAATTTCTCAACTTTGTTGTGCGAAATGTGTTGTGCGAAATTACTTTTCAGTATATTGTTCGAATAAAATTGTCCAAATTGATTAATCGTGCTGTATATTCACATTTACAAATAAGCACGCTGAAACTGTATTTTCTGTTACCAGATTTTTCTTACATTGTTTTTAGGCTGATTTCATGTGGGTTATAGTGTCACAATTGACCTGAGCTTATGCCATTGATATGCTTTCCCATATTAGATATCAGGATCACTCGAGAGTGAAAATGTTCATTTTCATTCATTTTAGAGTGACCTCGGGGATCACTCGAAGAGTGACAAGTGATCCCTAAGGCAGGGCTCGACACTAACGGTGGTCCGGTGGCCCGGGGCCACCAAAAACGCACGGATATTTGCCTTTGGGCCACCAAAAATAAAAGTTAGTGTGGAGCCCTGCCTATTAAGGTCACTCCAATTTCACTCTAAATTCACCGTTTTCTTGTTATTCACTCCTCACATCAAAAGCAAAAACTTCCACTCGATTTGGGTTTTTTTTTTCTTTTTCGGAGAGTAGAATATCACTGGTTCTAAAAATGTGTCCATAAAAACCTAAGACGGTTTAAGATAGCACAACAGACAAAATTGTATCAAAAACGAAATAATACATTTACTTTGGCGCAAATTTATACACTATGTCAGCTTTGATGGCCTGCAATCTTGAATTTTTTGAGTGATTGATCCAGATTTTGTTTCTATAGCAAGGTTGTTTCAAGCTTCTACCTCTATTTGAAAGATATTTTTGCTTCATCTCATCTGCTTCAGAACAATCTACTTTGAAATAATAGCAATCAGCGTCACCTGAGCTACCACTTGGTATGAAAAGTTAGTTTGCAGGCACAAACCCTTGTTTGTCAAAGAAAATGTCTGCGTTTGCCAAGACTACTACACGCACCACTGGCACTGCTACAAGCGCCAGTGTCAGTGGTGCGTGTAGTAGTCTTGGCGCGCGCAGGCTCTTTTTACGACCAACAAGGTATTGTCACAACTAAAGTGGCCATTTTTACATAGTGAGTTTTCAAGTTTGAGACATTATAACTCCTGAACCAAAAACGGTACTGACCCCTAATTTTCTCCAAATATTAATTATATGTCAAACGAAATTCTTGAAACGTTTCAAGATAATCCTTCAGTCTTTCTCTGATTTATGCTGAATCAAGCATTTTCATGATTTTCCTTTTTTCAGAAAAATATCAAAAAATGAGTGTTTTTTCCTTAAAATCTCAATCCACTTATCACAATAACCCATAAAAATGGTATCAACTTGTAGAAAATTTTATTTTCTTTCATATGACATCACATTTGTTGATATCTGATCTTTCAATCAAATTCTATCTTTGAAATAACAAATTCAGTAAATATGGCGGCCATCTTGGACGCCATCTTGGATTTGGAGGCTTTCGCAACAAATTTTTTGAGGTAGACCAGTGGAATGTTGTTTGTTACAATAAAAACTTGAAAATAATCATGGTCTACTTAGTTTGTAGAGAGAGTGCAACTCGACCTCTGTTTTTAGCTTTTGGCCCCCCGGTTAGTAACTACTCATAGATAATTCACTTTATAAACTTTTTTGGTTGTGGTTGAGTTTATTCAATCTTTTTTAACTCTGGCCTATTCTATGCGTTCAGTGCGAATCGCTTGTCCCTTTTTTAAGATTGCTAAACTGCTTGCTTTCCATATTAAAGAATAGTAAGATTTTATGACAGCGAGTGAACAGAGCTTCCTTGTACTAAGGACTTCATGAAATCGATGTTTTAAAGGCAGAAAACTTTAATTTTGTGCATTAACAAGATTTTCACCAAACTGGCTGAAAGTAGAAAAAACGACAGGAACACACTGCAATCATTCAATACAAAAGAAATGTATTGGATCTAAGCCAGTCTCAGTCAGGCAACGTACAGCAGCAGCACTAACATCCATAAACGGCCGATTACTTCCAAGGTGCTAACAAATCATGATTATTGGTGTGCGTTCATGTAAATTATGTTGTTTAATTCTGTGCGTGCCACGCTAGTGTACCAACTCTCCATGTGTGTGAAAATTGTGCACAGCCTTGGCACAAGTGATGACAGTGCCCACTACACCGCTCAAACTAAGGAAACCAGTGAAAGCAGCAATATAAGTGGAACACCATCAGGGAAAAAGCTTGAGGAATCGCGAACAACAGAATCAGAAGTAAAATGTCGGTGCTGTCACATTTTTGCCAACTAATAAGATTTTATCAGATTCAGTAAGATTTTTTACATTAAAATTAGCAAAATCAGATTTTCTATCAGAGAAATATGATTTAAAAAAAATATCTAGATATACCTTTCATCTGTATTTTGTGAAGATTTGACTGAAAGTTAAGATTTTTAACTTCAGTTTGCATATAAAATAAGATTTTAGCAATCCACGAGTAAAGATATTTCATCTTGAAATGTTGGCAGGTATACTGCTGTCATCGCTTGGTAAGAAGAATTAAATGTCCGATTTTCCTCGAACTAATATTGCCGCTTTCACTCAATTCACATTTTCATAATTTGGGTTTGCTTTTCCTTTTGATAGTGCGTCTCCATAGAAGGTACATTACGTAATTGTGGGTCCAGCCCGTATCCAAGACCAGTACACATCCCAAAGATTTCACAGCTACAGACCAAAGTAACGCAGGTTGATACAAATCCGCAAGTATGGAATTATTTCACCATTTATAAAGTACAATTTCTGTCCATGTTCAGTCTGCGCGTGAAGAGCGAAATGAATCAGCCAGAGTGTTCGATATTTCAAAATCGGTCACAATGAAGTTTTGACACTTCAGTGTTTCACCTAGGGTATTTCTTGCTGACCAAAATGTAATTGAATTGATCAAATTACACGAGACATTGCTTCATAATGGTGGTTGTGATGGGAAAGGCGGCTAAAGCTGTAAACATGTAGACATTCATTTTTTTTTTTCAAATACATAATATATTTCTTATACACAAAATTGTCTGTCGTGCCAATCTTTCAAGTCAAATGTTGTACCGTCATGACATGGTAACCTTTACTTTTATTTCTGAATGTGATGTTTGGATGAGATTTTTACAATTTTGTTAATTTCAGTTTTACTTATTTTCAACCAAAGATCATGGAAACGGATTCGGCTTTAAACAATGTACACGTTGAACTTTCTTCATTTAAAAGCTTTATTTGAATTGTGCACTACACTGGGATGTCATTCTCCCAAATTATTCCACGACACTCTTTCGTGTAATTGTCGAGTACTTCATTTACAAGTTTTGCGTCTTATTTTTTTTTTCTGAAGCGTCTCCAAAGGATTTCACATTAGGCAGTATTAGGGAGCTTTAGATTTTCGCGACGCTGACATTCAGATGAAATAAAAGAAGAAGAAAGAAAAGAAATGTCTGCGCATGCGCGAAATCGCTAATATCAAAACCGATCACGCGTCGATTAGTTCTGGGCAATTTTGGCGTCCGCTCAAATTCACGAGTGGCGTGATGAATCTGATGGAGTGATCATAAGGGGGCGCCATTTAACTTTCTATGGGTTGTACACGCGCGTCTTCGCGTTTGCAACACGACGCGGGGAGAGGAAAACGGCCAACGCAATCGTCGTCTATGTTTACGTCCGCGTCACATATCTAAAGCTCCCTATTAGTATTAACGAAGTTGAACAAACTACAACTTCATAAAAGTACGAAACATAAGAAAGAAATTTATAATACATTTTCCAATTGTTTGAAAAATGACACCAATACATATTATATTCATACTGGAATCACTGTTTTGTCTTTTGTGTTTTGTTTATTATTCACTTCAGGTACATCACGCACAGTCAAGCAGTTAATATAATTATCTTTGAAGAGTGAGTGATGTAGTACAGCTGTACATGAAATACGAGGAAGAGAGAGAGAGAGGGAGAGAGAGGAAGGGGGGGGGGGATAGTTTCAGAGGAAAATAAGCATGGCCTCATACATGTATTGACAAAACCCATACAGCGAACATCCAATGCCAGCTATTACAAATACACCATACTAAGTACATAATGTAGGTGCCCTTGGTGTCTACACACTTGGATTTGGGTACCAAATTCGCAACTCTGGGACACTTTTTTCTTTTTGTGTTCCATCCTACATAGGTGCTACAAGCAAACGTTGCTGGAAGTTTGGTAACAATTTTAGGTAATCACGCATTATCGTAGTACAATGTAACGTCATCACATTATTTTGGTCTACGTCGAGCATATAACAAATCGTACAACTATAGGAGTAGAAAAATCACGCCCATACTCGACAAAAGAATATTAGGTCTATGTGAATATGCCGGACTGAGACTTCGGGTCTGTGACGCACACAAACCTTATATATTCTCTCTCGGTTATTCCCAAAGTTTCCCTTTAATAGAAACTGCACCTTTTTTTGGTTGGACTGAAGTTATCACTTGCATGAGTTGCAAGAGAACTACATGAAAACAATTAATTCGGGTGTAATTAATGAATAATACACATGTAGCTGTTACTTTTTTTTAACCGGTATACTTTTTCAGTTAATTGCAGAACTAAATTGTACCATACTTGTGGATCTTCCAAAAGTTACATACAGTGAAAGACTATTAATAGCCTGACATTTGATGGCCGAGTCTGTCGAGTTAATGCTTGTACCAAAGCAAGCATTAGCAAGTGAATTTCATATCATTACAATGCAAGGTTATAACCGTTTTTGAAGTAAATCTACAGGGACCTATCCAACAAGGTGCAGTAGAAACTGCTCAATTCTAGTTCCTACACAGGCTGTGCTGAGAAAAAAATCAGGAAAATCATTCATGCAAAAAACTGAAAAAACAACACCATGTATACAAGTTACATGCGACAAAATATTATTCTGCAACTGTTTTGTATAACAGTGTATCACAGTGATGGAAAAATATCATTTCAAACAATTCTTTTAGCATTCAATTAAAACTTGTTATACATGTGCTGGTGTAGTAGCGCTCAATACAGTAAATCTGCGTTATTGAATTTTCACTGCACTGAGGAACAGCGTTGTGAGGACCCCAAAACGGCAACTGTCATTAAATATAGTGTATCAGGAGGGACAAAGCCAAATAAATAATTGGGTCCAGCAAAATTTCCTCATTTCAATAAAGAGCCTTTGTCTTCACAGAAATTGTCCTATAAAACTTTCTTTTTTTTTTTCACCACACAATTCACAGGAATACATATTACCCATGCATGTGGAGAAACTTAAAATTGTCAGGTGATATAGTAGTTAAAAAAAATAACAAGCGAACAAAAAACAGACATCTTTCTAATACAGCTTCAGTTAATTCCTACGACACGTAGACATACATGTGTACCTACGTACATGAGAAAACACAGAAGATATTATACAGCAAAGAAAAGAAAGGGAAGAAGCCAAAAAAGCTGAAAGGAGCAAAAATAAACTTGTACGTGCACTCGATAATCTGCAAATTAAATTAATACAAGTATATACATGTCACTTTTTTCACTTCAAAATAGTAATTACAAACCTGTGTTCACAAAGTTAAATATAAACACTGAACACGGTAATACCTTGGCACACTCACTGCCAACTAAACCAACAAAATATACATTACAAAGAGAAATGCACAAATAAAGCACAAAATAGTCATGCCTTTTATGTATTAAAGATGTTGTCATCTATGCAATTAAACACAGCATGCGGTTTGAGGTTACAGTCAAACTCGGATACCTCGAATTCGTCGGGACTGAAGAAAATGGTTCGACGTACGCGAATTTCGAGGTACGCGTACGTCGAATTTTCTTCGACTTATCCGATGTTTATCGATGTTCAACGTTTATCGATGTTCAACATGGTGTCTGTTATAGTGAATACTGATTGTTTGCATGCTTGTCAATTTGAATTGAATCAACTTTTATATGAATGAATTGAGTGAAAATCGGAAATGAAATCAAAATTTCAGAAATAAAGATTTTGGTGGCCCGATCGCGCCACCAAAAAAAAAAAAAAAAAAAGTCGGATGTTTGCCTTTACTTTTCAAAATGAACAGCGGTAACAATCGGCTACGTAAGATGCTAAAATAAATGTCAGAGTTTTGCGTTTAATTGTGGAAATGAATGACGGTAATATTCAACTCGGTATGATACTAAAATAAATGTCGGATGTTTGCTCATACTTTTGGAAATGAATAATGATAAGACTCAGCTCCGTATGGTGCTAAAACTAATGTTAGATATTTGATTTTGCGTTCGGAAATGAATAAGGATAACATTCGGCTCCGGAAGACGCTGAAATAAATGTCGAATTTTTGCTATGACGTTCGGAAATGAAAAGCAACATTCAACTCCGTACGATGGTTAAATAAATATCGGATGTTTCCTTATACTTTTGAAAGTAAATAGCAATAGCATTCGGCTCCGGAAGATGCTAAAATAGATGTCAGATGATCGTTTTTTATGTTCGGAAGAAAATAGCAGTAATATTCTGCTCCATCATGTCCATATGATGCTAAAATAACTGTCTGATGTTTGCTTTTAAATTTCGAAATGAATAACAGTAACATTCAGCTGCGTTTAATGGTAAAATCAATGTTTGATGTTTGCTTTGACGTTCGGAAAAGAGTAACAATAATATTCAACTCCTGACAATGATGAAATAAATGCTGGATGTTTGCTTTTATGTTCGAAAGTAAATTGCAATAACATTTAGCTCCGGAAGATACTAAAATAAATGTCGAATGTTTGCTTAGATGTTCTGAAGTGAATAACAATAATATTCAACTCCGTATACGCTGATGAAATAAATGCCGGATGTGTGCTTTTACGTTCGAAAGTAAATGTCAATAGCATTCAGCTCCGGAAGATGCTAAAATACATGTCGAATGATTGCTTTTACGTTTGGCATGTTTGGAAGTGAACAACAGTAACATTCTGCCCCATACGATGATAAAAAAAAATATTGGATATTTGCTACGGTACATTTCAAAATAAATATCAGTAACATTCAGCTATACGTTTCATAGTCCAAAATGTCTGATGTCTGCCTTGACGTTCAAAAATGAAAAACAGTAACATTCGGCTCCGTGCGATGATAAAATAATTGTCAGATGATTCATTTCACTTTCGGAAGTGGACAGCAGTAACATTGGGCTCCGTTCGATAATGAAATAAATGTCGGATGTTTGAAATGAATAACGGTAATATTCTGCTCCGTACGATGCAAAAATAAATAACAGATTGTTGCTTTAAATTTTGGAAATGATTAATGGTATTAATCCGCTCAGTTAGATGCTAAAACAAATAGCGGATGTTTGCTTTCACGTTTGAAAATGGATTAGGATAGTATTCAGCTCCGTAAGATTCTAAAATGAATGTCGGTTGTTTGCTTTTACATTTAAAAATGTATAACGGTAACTTTTGGCTTTTTACAATGCTAAAACAAATGTCGGATGCTAACAAATGTCAGCAAATGCTCCCATTTTCTCATTTCAAACGTAAGTTTTGACCTCCTCAATATATGGGCATCAACTTTTATAATAATATCTACGCCTATTTGTCAAATCTTTAAAAACAGAGTAAGATGATTGAATTTTCTATTCATTTTGTTTTAGACATGGACATCTGTATCACTTCAATAATGCTTAATATTAATTTGTCTATGTTTAGTAGGACCGATTTAGTTTTTCTAATGTTTTTCCAGATTTTTTTTTTTTTGTCACCAGATTTTACTTTCGACCACCAGAAAATAAAAATCAATGATATTGGTGGCCCGATAAAACTTAGTGCGGAGCCCTGTGTATTCTATTCTTCATTCTGATCGGCCTATACTTCCAGATTTTCATAATCGCATTGCTGGAAAAAAAAAAGTTTCAGTGCTTGCGTTCTCGGGGAAGTAAACTTCGTGAAAGGCAAAAAAAAAAAAAATAGTTTAAAAAAAAAGGCACTACGAGGTAGATTGATGTTTTGACAGTGTACAGAGCGTGATTAATGGCAGAGATTATAACTGTCAACGTAAGCAGGTGCGCCCCGACGGTTGAGAAATCTACGCGCACGGTATGACTGTCTCGATCAAAAATCAAAACACAGTGGTTAAAGAAAAGCAAATGATAGGGCAGCGCGTAGTGCTATCGTAAAGCACTCCATTGGCACGGGTGCTATGTGCATACCATACGTGTGTTGGTAGGTGTTGGGGATTTTCCTTGTCAGCTGTGTATCGGGTATTTCTTCTTGGGCGCGCGATTGTTCTGGTCTCAGAATATGTACAATCGAGTGTGAAAACATGTGACATGTCTTCGCTGTCCACGCGCGCTTAATCGGAGATGCTGAGTGATGTTTACAATTTTGATTCGAGCAACATGCTGGAAAAAACAATAAGTTAATTAAGATCGGGACATTAGATTTCTCTTCGAGGTAACCGAATTTCGAGTTATCTTTTTCGAGCTACGCGAATTTTAATACACGGAAACTCCATAGGAACAATCGGGACTTTCATTTTGCCCCCGAGGTAAGTGATATTCGGCTTATCCGACGTCGAGGTATCCGAGTTTGACTGTATTTGATAGAACACACTTTCTTTATTAAAGACGTTGGTATCTATGAAACAAAAGCGTGCGGATGGAGGCTATTTGGTAGAACGGATAGCTGCTATCCGCACAGAGCTTCCTATCAAAAAGACCTTGACATGAATTTCCTGCAATGATCCATTTTCACAAGAACAGTGTAACAATAGCTTCTGACATGTTCCTTGGTATACTAAAAGTATGTGTCACCATACATGTACCAATGCATGTTCATGACTTCTTAACAAGTTTTCCAGAAATATTCTGACAAATGCATGTTAGTTGACTCCTGAACAAGTTTTCCAGAAATATTCTGATGAAGAACAAATTGGAAGTATCTTGTGTAGTAGGTGCCTACAATACCATGTGATTGGAATTGAACAAATTGTCCAACCAGAAAGTTGGAATGCTGAAAAAAAAAAAACAATAACTACAAAGTGACTTTTTATCTGATTTTAAAAAGTGAACTCAATTTGTGTGCATGTGTGTCTTTGTTTTGTATTTAATTACAGCAAAGTCATGATGTCTGTAAATTTTTGTACAAAAACATTTTAGTAGTAGATCTGTCAGTGATCTGCTGCTTGTAGATAGACCATTCTTTGTTTGCTTTGGTTAGGGCCATTTATTTTTGTGATACCTCTTTTAAAAGATTTTCGCTGAAAGTACTCAATTTACAGTGTCTCCCAGTAACGTAGCTAGTTTCACAGATTCAAGCTTGTAAAGATGAACCATGTCTTCCTTTGATATACAAGTATCTCTAGATTTTGGTGATTAAGTCAAACGTTGGACGCAAACAAAGGTCAAAGGTCACCTGGCAAATCATTAATTTTCTCCAGTATTTACAGAGTTTTACATTTCATCAATGGGGATAATTTGAAGGATGTGTCTGTGGGTATCACACCAAAGCCAGTGTCATTCTTCTTAGCATTACAAATATTGTTCCATCAATAAATGCATTATAACAGAAATTTATACGCCGAGTTTGCTTTTGTATCTTTGCCAATATTATCAAGAAATATCATGAGACATTGTCCATTAACTATACATTGATATTGCTACCAGATCATAAATTCTTCTTCTAAAGTACAGCTACACTACAGACCATACCACCATGGTCAATTTCATTCTTGTGTGACTACTTTACAAATCCTTAATAAAAAAGGAAACACCCGACCATCCTCCCTGAAAGTGACTAGATTGTAACAGACAAGGCATCACCAAACCACACTTTTAAGAATGTCAGGTGCTTTTTTCTCTGATCACATTTCATCCGTTAGCTTTCATTCGACGCTACAATCAGAGTGATGCATCCTGTCGAGTACCGAAGTAAAAGCTGCAGTGAACATCTAATTGTTAGAGGACAGGTATGTGTAGATAAATCAAGCAGTTGAATAATATGTACAAGTTCACAAGACCTGCAGTTTAGATTTCTTATGCATAGAAACGGCACAAATCATTCACTGCATAATTGGCTACATAGGGGTGCAGTGCACGCTCACTACCATAGAGGGAGAAAAAAAAGACTCTGCAATTTACAAATCTATTTACAGTTGGAATCTTGCTGGTCTAGTATGCTGGAAAATACAGAGAGAAAAAAGGGCTCTGCACAATCAAACACTGCACACTCGCTTAACAACTTACAAAGAGATCTCTTGCAAAAGGTTCTGTGTAAATGTACATTTATACCACATGTCACTGAGCATTTCATAATTGTTGTTAAAGTCATCTTCCTCTGATTAGCTGGCTCCTTGTGAGCAAAGTGATCTTTGGAGTAGAACAGATTTGCTCACAACAATGACTGTAGGATTGTAGTGTATTTCAGAGTATTTACAGTGCAAGCCATTTCCTCATTTCACCTACAACAGTGGAAAAAAATTGTTTTTACCCTAATGCACATACAAACGCACACATGCAAACATACATTGCTATCATTGTTTATTTGCTGTACACATACCCGACTACAACTTTTCACAAAAATGTACCCAATTTTTGTGTAGGAGAAATTATGAAAAAAAAAACTCTCCAACCTCCACACATTTTACAACATTTAAGTCTAAATCTCTGACTGTTTGAAAATGACAAAACATGATTCACACAACCCTGCTTGGCTGGAATCAAGGACAGATGCCTGGAGGAATGCTTATTCCTTTCTTTTTTGCCTCACAAACACAGTCTCTTATTTAATTTACATTCACTTATACATGTACATGTATATCACATAAGAGTCTGTACTCTTGTGTGTTCTGACACTTGGCTCTGTGTTGCTAATTTGACAGAAGAACCACATCAAATGTCCCTGCTTTATGAAGGGAAGCAAAAACAAAAGTCTTCAATTCCACGACATCCAAATCCTCTGTCATCAAAAAAAGAAGAGAGTCAATTAGTTACAAAGTTACAAGTATCACAGCAAGTGCCACAGTATTCTTACTCCTAAACATTCTACAAGTTGGGCAACCGTCTGCCAAAACATTGTCTGACTTTTTCTGCAAGCTTCTGAATTCTTCCACTCATGAATGATGTAAATGACAGCCACGATGGTAATCCACTCCTGACTAGATATCACACTCGTGCACATGAAGTTTGTTCACATTTCAAAGATGGCCGCTCCACTATGCTCAGTCAACACTTTTAGAAGACCCTTTGCAATGTTTTGCCAATCAGGGGGATACTGGCAATAATTTGAAGTGCGACTTGAGATCGCTTTGCATGCAATTTTTCCTGGGCATCCATCCATGGATGCATTAGAAGCTGAGCAGAACTTGAGGATGAGGGAAAAGCCAAGCCTGTCTTCATGTTGAGGGAGATGCTATGCTGGCTTAGATGATAATATGGAATGACAGTGCTGGAATGTTCTAGAGAAATGTTCTAGAAATGTTCTAGAATGTTCTAGAGGAATGTTTTAGAGAAATATGGGGAGGAGCTCAGCCTCGCTTGATGATGAGAGAGGAGCTAAGGTGGTAGGCTATGATGTCCTAATAGAGGATATAAGCAGGAGCTACACATCCATTGACGATGAGGGAGGAGCTTAGTCAACGTAGATGATTGGGGAGGAGCTAGGGTGTCCTCAGAGCAGAGAGGATGTGGGAGGAGCCAAGCCTCCCATGATGATGGGGGAGGAGCTTAGTCAACATAGATGATAGCGTGAGATTAGCTGGGATGTCCTATGAGAGGATGTGGGAGGAGCTACGCCTCCAGTGCTGATGAGGGACAATCTTAGTCAATGTAGATGAAAGGGGAGGAGATAGGATGTCCCAAAAAATGATGTGGGAGGAGCTAAGCCTCCTATGATGATGAGGGAGGACCTTTAGTCAGTGTAGATGATAGGGGAGGAGCTAGGATGTCCCTGAAGAGGACGGGGAGGAGCTAAGCTTCTCCTAAGGATGGGGGAGGAGCTAAGTCAACACAGAGGATGAAAAAGGGGCTATGATGTCCTAAGATAGAGGTGAGCCACCTTAGTGTGATGAGGGAAAGGTTGCGATGTCACCAGATAATGAAAAAGGAGCTGGGTTGTCTTAGAGGACGAGGGAGCGAGGTTTGTGTTGTCGGAGCACCATTCGCTGCGCCTGGTTGCTCATGAACTTCTGGTCGCTGGTCAGTCCGCACGCTATCTTCCACCACTCGCTGTCCTGTGTACCCTGCAGTCAAAGTGATTGGAAATAGAATTAGAGAGTGGTGCTGCATTAATTATATGATGTATAGCAGCATGACTGGCAACATCCAAGGGTCAAAATGTGGGAGGTTCCAATAAGCGATCAATGGGATACTGTATACGCTATAATTTTCGCGTACATAAATTTTCGCGAATTGCCGATGTCACACATTTTCACGAGTGGTTAAATTCGCGATTGGGGGACCAGAGAAAATATGAAGTGGCAAAGAAAGTGTGAATTTTCAACTTACTAGCATATAAGAATGATACTAGTTATACACTCCATGAAAAAGACTTGCCAAACTCTGCGAACTAGTAAGTTAGAATTCAACATTTTTGAAGTGGTTAAGTCCATCGCGCTAGATTTCTGACGAGTGGTCCCCTTGCGATAATGGATTGGCTCTCTACGGTATTCGTAAGTAGACGTGGACGTGCGTAAACAAGCTTAGCCAGTATGGTCTGTTC
The DNA here is from genome assembly GCF_040938485.1 of Diadema antillarum. Classification (NCBI taxonomy): domain Eukaryota; kingdom Metazoa; phylum Echinodermata; class Echinoidea; order Diadematoida; family Diadematidae; genus Diadema; species Diadema antillarum. The sequence continues at coordinate 152,006 of NW_027272552.1, read as the reverse complement.
GGTAAGCCGTGACATGGTATTCTAGTACTGAAATGTTCGTATCATCAAGGCAAGGGATTCATTTTGGAAGGTAATATTTTCGCGTGTTGTTAATTTCGCGAATAGCTCCCGACTCGCGAAATTCGCGAAAATAAAACCCCCGCGAAATATATAGCGTATACAGTACATGTGTATGTGTGCTCCATGTAATTGTATTGCAATAGGTGAAAATGATTCCCACACCAGGTAGGTTTCTAACATTTTTGTTTTGTTTTGTTTTGTTGTCTGCAGCTCATGATGGGGTAAGAGCTGGAAATCAGACCTAAGAATGAATATTATATATTTCAAAGTTCCATATGTTTCTTAGGAAAGTGTGATGTCAGGAACAATCACATATGCAAACTAAACGAGGTTACTACATGTACTGAATGTTATCCAGGTGAGAAAACTATTACGGTTCCCAATTTTCTACTAGGTTTCAATTGTGTGTGTGTGTGTGTGTGTCATTTTTTTTTCTACAGTGTATCTACGAAGAAATAAGATATTCCCTTCAAATTGGATTATTGTAGACATGTAGAATCACACTTCTGATTCATTCTAGGGGAAAAGATGAACCACATGTTTTCAGTGTTTTATGTACAAAGTGGAGAATCCTGCGATGATGACATTATGGTACTATCAAATTTGCATGTCTGGCCTTCCTACCAGGCGAATACCTGTTGCAACTTATTTTAAATCTCATGATTATCTTACTTCGAATCTGACTGAAATGATAAAGAATGATAAATTGCACAAGTTGAGAGTAATACTCTGTTCAGTTGAGTCAACTTCGACATGATGTAAAATTGCACTTCTTATTGGAAACTGCACACGAGAAGAAGAAATGTATGCATGAACAGAGTAAGACTTAACCCTAAAAAGACTGGGGGGGCCTTATAGGCCCCCCCCCCTCGACATTTCGCGCGATTACTCAGCAACACGCAATGCTCTCGCCGCGATGCTCTATGACTTTTTTCTTTTGAGTTTCCCGCACATTTTGACACCAAATTTGTGATGCCCGGGGGTACGGTTTTGAAGTTACATAACTTTTTGTACATGCACGTGAGACCGAAAATGGCTCAAAAATGTGATTTTGTGTACAAAGTCAATACAAATTGAGTTTTATCACATGGTTCATATAAATATGCTTATTTTTACTCTCAATGGCTAAAATCAATTTGTTTTAGTAGTATTTTGCTTCAAAAAGGGTCTGCCACAAATTTTACTGAAAAAAACAACAAAAACAAAAGGTCGAAAAAACAAAGAAATACATAAGAAATTCATAAAACAATAAAATAAATAAGAAATTAATTTTGATACCGAATTTTTTTTCAAGTACATTTGCTAAGAATGATACAAAGAATATCTAGACCAAAAATGAGCACTTTTGGAGCTTTATTTACTGATTTAGATAAAAAAGTCTGATTTCTCGCATAAATTAGCATAATTAATCAAAATAAAATGAAAGAAGACTATTTTGGAAAATTTAAATATACAATCTTGTAGATTACATCGCACACTACCATTGTGCAAATTTCCGCGGCGGTTGCGCGATCCACGGCCGATATCTTAAGGGGGGGCCCTTTAGGCCCCCCCCCCCCCCCCCCCCCCCCAGTCTTTCGAGCTACCAAAAAAGCCCAGTCTTTTTAGGGTTAAGAAATCTTTGTCTGCCGCATGGAAACTCAAGGAAAGAAAATGAAAAGCAAACAGGATTCCATCCAGATCAAATCCCTTGCTCATTCTTCATACATACTGTATATGCTGTCATTTTGGGGAGGGTTTAATGTTTGTGAATTTCGCAAATCACTGTTGGACCGCAAATTCAACAACACGCGAAAATGTCGCCATGCACTGAGATAATAGTGTACTTGTGATAGCTTCAGTGTAAATTTGCGAAAGTGTCTGTCACCTCCGCATTTGCAGAAATATCTGTACCCGAAAATAACAGCTTATACAGTATCATATGTGACCCTGCACCTCAAAACAAACAAAAAGTCGCCAGACATGAATTTTTAGTTAAGACCATATTCTGAAAGAGCAGACTTTAAGCTTTAAGATCATGTATAACTCAAATCAAATGGACTCTCCTAACCTATCTAAATATTGGAAAGAAAGCACAAACTCAGGAAAAGTGTGAACTGAGAAAAGAGGCTCTGAAGTACAGTGTCTATTCAAGCGCTTAATCTTTACCAGACCGTGCTGGCTGTGCGATGAATGGGACAAAAAACAGGAAGTAAACCACCAGAGAAACAACAATGAAGGGATTATCTGATTGAACTGAAATTAAGCATGCCTCATTAACACATTCTGTCCATAGTTAATGCCAACTTTCAAAGCAGTAGCACTATCTTTTCAAAAGTTATTAGAGTTGAAAGTGAAGAGTGTGGACAAGGCTTTTCAGAAATGAAAAAGGGATTCTAAAGACACACCTAATCACACTATTCTTCCAAAAATGTTCTAGATGAACTGCTAAAAGACACACTTTCCTGCCCGTGTTATGATACCAAATTTTAGCATAATGTAAAAGAAGACCCGCTCTTTCAGAAAATATGAAAAAGTCAAGTTCTGCTAGGTTGACCCCTTTCACTTATTTTCAGTCGTCACGTGAAATCAGTGTGTGCGACTTTATGTTCGTTTTGAGGTGCACGGTCACATATGATACATTTTTGGTCAGTTTCCCTTTGTTTACATTTAAAATATATCTTCCTGAAAACAAAGTGAATTGCAAAAGAGACAAAATAAATGCTTGCTTTTAACAAAATTGAATAACCAGTGTTTAGGTCATTACCCTAGTGATGCTTGGTGCTGGCTTGCTCGGTGCCTGACCCTTTGGCCTGATGTTGCGCTGGAGACCCTTAGTGGTAGGCTTGGGGGACGGTGTGTTCGGGACGTTGAAGGCGTCGTTAAGGGACTTGATTCCTCCGAAGAGGTTGCCGATAGTGGTGGTTTGCGCCCTGGTGCCCGTAGGGGGTGACATCATCAAACTGGAGGCGAGGACGCTCTCCTGATTGGAGAAAACGGGGAAGAATGAAAGAGGTGAAGAGAACAATAATTTCCAGTAAAACCAATGTAGTATCCATCCTAGAAAGAATTCCTTAAAGGGAAACTTACCCCAAATTTGGAAATTGAGTAAATGCAGCAATCCTAGTAGAACATATCAGTAAAATGTTGAGAAAAATTGACCCATCCGTTCAAAAGTTATGAGTTTTTGAACTTTGGTAAAGAGACTGCTGGATCAGAAGACTACTACATCACATACATTATCTACTACGATACAAAATAAAAAAAGCAAAACAAATTCCAGAAAATATCATTTTACAATGAAAAGTACAAATTCCCTGGACTTGTTACTGACATATATCAAGGGTAAGTTTAGTGCTCTTTCATTATGCTAAAATAGTGAAAAAAATGTTGAATTTTTGTTATATTTCCACTATGTGGTAGTGCATATTATGTCCTGTCATGTTCCATATTAGGCATGTGATGCAGTGTCTCATCACTAAAACCAAGCAGGTGTACAGAGCTAACTTTCATTCTAAAAAATAAAAGGGGGAACCCCCCCCCCCCTCGAAATGAAACAAATCTTTTGATCTGATTCTTCAGCCTTTTTCCTTTTTAAAATGATTGTGTTTTTTCTTTAAAGAAATACAAATTGTTTTGGTCAATGCCAAGCACTATGTTATTATCTCTGTAAGTATGATTATTATACGTGTCAGAATGTCTTGCCTTTGGATGTTGCCTAATTTTACACATTCAATTCAGGAACCTACAAGTCACCGATATTAAAGATTTATGCACACTGAGCATACTGCATAAGCTGTTATTTTCGCGAGGGCTTAATTTTCACCAATTTCACGAATCTCAGTTGGATCGCGAATTAAACAACAAGTGAAAATGCTTCCATGCGCTAGGGTAGTAGTGCATTTACGTTAGCATCGGCGTCGTTTGGGAAAACAATATCTCGCGAAAATGTATATGACCTCCTTGCTCGCGAAAATATCTGTATGCGGAAATTACAGCGTATACCAGTATTACATATTGAGAATCATTTTGTTTGCGTGTTTTCAAGTACTTGTATTTCCAAAAGAGTTTGCTGAGCTTGAGCTGCAGGTTTTTAACAACTATCAACTCAAATGACTCCCAACAAGGGAATCCCAGTATACATAATATATCCCACTTACACAAATGGGCAACAGGACAACTGACTCTTACTTTGATTGAGCAAGTGACCATTAATTCTACTTGCCTACGAGCAAGTTTTAGTTGTGGGTTAACGGTTTTCAGCACCCTGCTTCATTACAGCGTTAGCCTGACTAATTTTCTGCAAATCAGTCGCAATTGCTCAGGCCATGATACTTACGTCCCCTTCTTGCCTAGTCTCCTCCCCAGCCACATTCTCTTTATCTCCCTGCATGCAGCTTGACAGTGACTTCCGCACTCTCTTCACCGGCGATACCCCGATCTGCAGGTGAGAAATATGCACAAATTGAGAAGATATGACACTACACATCCTGATTTAGGCTCTTACAGGAGAAAACTCTTTAAACTAGAAAGCAAGTCTAGACTTAACTGAGCATTACATTATCAGAAAACATTCTTAGAAAATATACCAACATTATATATTAGAAAAGTACAATACACATGCAACATTAAGTCACGGACTCCCTGAAAATAAAATGGAAGAGTACCCGAAAAGGGAAATTCACTTACACATTCTAAATGACTTCAACATCTTTTATTTTACACATGATTATGCAACTGTTGTTGCAATCTAAAGTACGGTACAGTATATGATAGAGTGCCTTGTCCCAATACATTGTATCAAGTCTTGGTTAAAGTAGATACATGATTACAAATATCAAGCTTCCCAGGCTTTCATTATCAGGGTAAAACAGGATAACCCATACTTATTGTCAATAAAATGCAGATTACCTAATCCATCTAATTCATGTTGTGACACCATGAGGGACCTTCCTATATGGCAGGATCAAGGCAAAATGCTATGCATTAACCCTAATCAGGCTGGGCTTTTTTGGCTATGCTGATCTCGCCTATGGAACGCGCGATCGCGCCGAAAATCGGCACACGCGACGCCCGCAACGTATTCTATCAAAATATATGGTTGCTTTCTCCGAAAAATGTTTCTTATATTTTGTATTAATTAATTATTGTAATTTATGCATAAAATCAGTTTTGGGCTCTAAATCACTTATTAATGCTCCAATTAAGCTAATTTCTTTTTAAAAATGTTTCTTGTATCATTCTTCTGAGACATAGGATAAAAAAAAAATCTGTATTAAAATTAATTTCTTATGCATTTTTTTTCTTTGAATTTCTTATGTATTTCTTTGTTTTTTGACCTTTTGTTTTTGTTTGTTTTTTGGCCAAAATTTGTCACAGTCATTTTTCGAAGCATTATTATGCCAAAATGAATTAATTTCGGCCATCCTAAGTGAAGATATGAATTTTTATGTGAATTAATTGAAAAAACACAATTTGCATTGGATTTGTACACAAAATCACGTTTTGGAGCAATTTTGGGGTCGACAAAATTTTTTCGAACGGGCGTCGCGTCAAAACGGTACGCGCGGGCGCAACAATTTGGGTCTCAAAAGTTGCGTGATACTTGAAAGAAAAAAGTCATGAAACATCGCGGCGCGAGCTTATCGCATTGCGAAGATATTGTGCGAAACGTCGAGGGGGGGGTGGATTCCGCCCCCCCCCCAGCCTGATTAGGGTTAAGTGGGCTTTGATACTAATTGTAAATTCACAACTAGGTTAAATCCGCACACTATGGATTACTAAATGCTAACAAAAGATCTAGGCAAGTCAAGGTGAGTGCCAGGGCATGTAAAAAAGTTAGGTAGAGTTGATGGACCTGTTTCATAAAGCTGCTCATTAAGTTACACATGACTTTACAAACAAGTGGAATATGAAGTGCCAATAGGTGTGACCATATTTTTTTCCTTACGTTTTAACAAAGTACAACTGTATGTCAATATTTCATCTACATGGAGGCCAAAATGCACTTACAACTAAAAATGTGCGCTAAATTAATGTAAGAACAATCATTATCATCTGCAAATTTCAACTTTAGCTTTTGAAATTTTAGGCCCATTCACTCACTAGAGTTCATCAGGTTTGGGATAACACTGCAAAGCAATTTATTGAAACAATGAATTTTGGGGATGTGCAAACTGAACCACTGTGATAGGTATCAATCTGCTTTAACTGGTACTAGCTGTACTCACACTGACACAGCTACAATATCTATGAGAGTTGGGAGAAAAACAAAACAAAAAACAAACAAACAAACACACACAAAAAAAATGAGCAGACAAAAATACTGCAGCAAATTTTATCTGATGTATACACTGACCTCTGTGATAGCCAAGAGTAGTTGTTTGTTTGTTTTTTCTATCAGTGTCTATATCTTATACATTATTATGCCACTTTATGAGTCAATTTACCCACTATTTAAATGATCGACCGTAGAGGGCGCACTCACCTGTTCCACCACAACGCGTTTCTTGGCTCTCATCTCGTTCCTCCTCTGCCCCTCCCTCTCATCCCGCGCGATGATTTCCGAAATGTCCGCCAGCTGGTTGGGTGTGTGAGGCTGGAGGGTGCAATCATGGATAGCTGACTGATTTGACTTTTCTTTGATCAATTACTGTGTAACTGTAATCTCCAAAGAATGGAGAACAAGTGTTATTTCATCTTCATATAGAAGAATTTTAGCACTTTAACCTGACCTTTGGCCCTTGATCTTTGACACCATGAGCTCCAATTTCACAAGATAATCATTGTCAGGAAATATATCGTACATACGTACAAACAAAAAAAAGTAAATTTGGGCCTTTTCACTTGACCTTTGATTACATGGCCCAAACTCTCATTACAGAATATTGATCTGCTAATACATGTAGCTTATACACTAAGTATCACGAAATATACCTTCAGGCATTGCAGAGATATAGGGGGGAGTAGTGATATTTTACAAATTTGACCTTGAGCATGTGCACCAAAAGTTGATAGGCACAACTTCCTCCACTTATACTGTACATGAGAAAAGTCATTAGGATACCTCAAACGTTAGCTGATTATGGACTGATGGAAAGGTGAGACATAGATCGAAAGACAGGCAAAACCAAAACATAATGCCTTTGGTGACATTTCGTAGCGGACGCATAAAAATGGCTCCACAGAAAAATCTGAATGCACCCAAGCTTTAACTAATATCACTTTTAGACACAGGTTCTCAAGCATCATGTTATCCTTAAAGCCTGTTGCACACTAGATGATTAGACCGACAAAACAACCTTCACCCGTTGAGGACAGACTGATTTTGCTACAACACGCATTTCCCCTAGACACTTGCCCAAGTATACTCGGGACGTACTCATCCTCATCGGGTTAAGATCGGAAGTGTGACGTCAGCTTTGCTAGTTGCCAGTCGAGTGACTGGGTCTTCGTGCCAGTCGTAGAGATTTGTGAAACTTTCACAACCAGCCGTGGGCTTTCACCCAATCACGATACTATAGTAAAATGCAAGCGCATGCAATGTGCAATGTGTGCACGCCTATACTCTTTGATGTATTCACCGAAGTCAGAGCAATGAATGCTCCTAGTCTGATTGTATAGTATGGTATAGTGTGCGGTGTTGAGTTGCGCAACTGGTCGTATGCCCTAAGAGTCCAGCTGCGACCGGTCTGATTGTAAAGTAAACGGCAGGCTTTAGACCCATTGAAATCCCTACTTGAAATCTCTGCTTATGTATACACAATGCATGAATTATTACTTGAACCTCACCATTTTCTTCAGCGGTCCTCCCGCCTTCTCAATGGCAGCAAGGGCATCCTTGAAAGGCGTTGGTGTCCGAGGGGTGGAGTCCAGTAAGGCCCGTCGGATCCGTGGCGTTCGGAATGTGCTGCAATTTCAAGAGAATTTGGAAATAATTCACTCTTTGTACAGAGGGCAGACAAAGTAAAGAAAACTCTCTCCTTGTATATTCAATCCTGTGCTTAATAATCTATCACTTTCATTTAAAAATTCAGTTAGTTGGGAACAGGTGTGCCCAAAGAAAAAACTGCATCTAGTTAATGATCCAGTGAAGTGGTCAATGACAGAGGGGAGTCCTTTTCTGCTGGTAGGTAAATACAGTATATGTGCATAACTATGGTTTAAAACAAAAAGCAAGAAGGGGATAAGCTGTTCTTTATTCACCATCAGCTTATACCTCAATATACAGATGTTATGGGTGCACATCACGAGACTGTCAACCATAAATCATACACCCCATGAGCCGCACATCTGAGTTTGAAACTATAAGCAAACAAGGACCATGAAATTGACATATCAAGTGAAACATGTTGTAATGTTGACCTCCAGGGCTGTTTTTACCCAGTGTTGAACTCACAGGCCTTTAGTTGCCTAGTGTCAGACTCATGGGCTGTATGACTTGTAGGCGGTATGACTTGTGGACCTTTTTTTCACAGTCAATCTCATGGGCTGTTTGATTCATAGGTGTCAGTCTTGTGGCAGGACCCCGATGAATCAGGTTAAAAATTGAATGCATAGCATGCATATAAAATTCACACTAAGAAAGGCTTTTGTCTTGGTCTTTCACATGCATCCTTGATCATACAAACTCACTGCAACCTGTACTCTCACTCAAAAATAGATGGTGATTTAAAGATAATAAAAAGTTTTGGTACCTCAACAGTTTCCCTGAATTTCCTTGTCTTAGTTTGTGTTTCAGGTTAAAGTACCTTTCATATAACTAACACTGTGAGACTCACTCGCCCCAAAGTGCTCTCATGTCTTAGTAATCATGCAATTAACTGCGACCAGCAGCCCCATACGCATAGCGTAATCGGGCTTCGCATTGTAGCATTCAGGATCATGACAGATTTAGTATCGCGGGTAAATGTCAACTTAAAATCCAAAAATTTCTTCAATTTGAAGACTTACCAATTAAGTTGAAGTATTGAAAACAGGCTTCGGGCAACGTTTGGTTCTGCCAATAGTCCCTTTCTGTTCGAATTGATGACTGAATGTGACTCGGTCGAGAGGACCTTGGGAGAGCTACTTACACTGAATACTACAGCCAGTGCATGCGAACACATCACATGCGCACAAATTTCAAATCCACGAACGGATAAGATGTTTGTGTGCGCATGCGCTGGCCGTAGTATTCAGTGTATGTAGCTCTCCCAAGGTCCTCTCCACCGAGTCACATTCAGTCATCAATTCGAACAGAAAGGGACTATTGGCAGAACCAAACATTGTCCGAAGCCTGTTTTCAATACTTCAAATTGAAGAAATTTTTGGATTTTAAGTTGACTTTTACCCGCGATACTAATTCTGTCACGATCCTGAATGATACAATGCGAAGCCCCATTACGCTATGCGTATGGGACTGCTGGTCGCAGTTAGCTATGCGTATGGGACTGCACACTGCTGGTAGCAGTCAGTGGTTTCGTACAATATTTATCGACGCGGTACCGCGACGGCTCTGGTACGAAACCATTATTGCATGATTACTAATGACATGAGAGCACTTTGGGGCGAGTGATTCTCACAGACAACGTACTTTAACCTGAAACACAAACTGAGACAACGAAATTCAGGGAAACTTTCGAGGTACCAAAACTTTAAATCATGTGTGGTTTCAGAGAAGCAGGTGAACCTACCCAGCCTGTGTTGTCATGGTAGTGGGCGTGGCATTGGGATGGTTTCCACCAATGGGAGTGGAGGTCAGCTGACAGGAGATAGAGATTGGTACCGGTGTGCTGACATTCAAGAACTGGAAGAATAAAAAGAAGAAGAGTACAGCATTAGCAAGACAGTGAAAACGCAGGCTTATGAATGACTTCAGTTAAAGGGATTGTATAATTTGGTTGAGATGTAACTTAATGTTTCTAATATTTTTTTTGGTGAAATAATGAGAAACCTCTTATGAAATATGAAAGAAAATGTAATTCGAAGTAAGATTCAATGTTTATCTGATGAATTATTTCATAAGTGGTTTCTTGGTATCTCACAAAATGAATCCTTATCTCCACCAATATTATACCATCCCTTTAAATGGCAAACTATAGGTCAAATATCGAACTCGGGGAGGTTCTTAGAACGAGTCAGAGTTGATCCGATAGATTTGAATTATGATTGGTTTAACATGGGCAATGAGGGCACGTTCATTGAGCGTGAACGAGCAACTTCGGGACCATCTGGTTTACAAGACCCGGTAGAATGGATAGACCATACAGTAGGAAGGACGGCCTGACTCAGATAAATCTGCAAATTCTTGTGACAAGTTGTGTACGGTTTTATGCGCAACGCACACGCAGCTGTAGGATCTTCACTGGAGATGAATGTTACTGATGAGATATGCTTTGGTGCATGTATTCCGTAGAGGGCAAGTCTGCTTACCAGGCAGGGGCTAGAGACGCGCTTTCTGAATGCACCCCACAAGGCAGCGAACACAGACCTAAAGCTTATTTATAGCCACAGTTGCATTGGCAAAAGTTTGTGTCATTCAAGATTGTGAAGTTTTCGTGATCTTTAGTCATCCATTAATTCACACTGGCATCCAAATGTTTCAATCTTCGAATTGAGAAGTTTGTGACACTAGTGCATGTGAGCAATTAGAAAGAAGAAAGGGTACACCGTCTGATGGCCAGTGACCATAAACGCAATGAACACCTGTGAATCACAATGGCCATGTGCTGCAGGACAGGAGGAATCGTCGGCAAATAGGTGGCAGACTGGTCAAGTGACAAGGACCTCAAAGTTTCAGTTTCTAGTAGTCACGTGGGAATAAGATCAAGAAGTTTGACAGGGATTGGGCAAATATCTATCCCTAGTTTGAGTGGGAAGTATAGCAAGAGTGGAAATGTTCATGTCACTGAAATTGTCATGCATTACCCACAACCAGAAACTAGTGCAAAAGTAAAAGCACGCAGATATTTTTGTTTGGCACATGTTCCCGTAGTTGATGTCTTGATCCCGCAGAATTAAACACACAAGAAACTCTTCTTACCCAGCCGAGCGTGAAAAATTAGTCAGAGGAAAACATCAATTTTTACAGTGTAGCGAAAAGTTTAACAGGAAGTTTGAAGTCACACTGGCAAAACTCAGAGATCTTAAAAGATTGTGATCTTAACCCTAACCAGGCCGGGCTTTTTTGGGTGTTCTGTGGCCGGGGAGGGGTTGATCACCCCCCCCCCCCCCCCCCCCCTTGGCTGTCGCTCGCGCAATCGCCATGAAAATTGGCACATACATTACCTGTGGCGTAGTCTACCAAACTATTAAAAAAAAATTGGAAATTTTCATCATAATGATTAATTATGTTAATATATGCATAAAATCATAGTTTTTGCTTTAAATCAGAAGTTAAAGCTCCTAGAATCCTAATTTTTGGTGATAACATTCTTTGTAGCATTCCTAACAATGTACATGAAAAAAAATCTGGTATCAAAATCAATTTCTTCTGTATTTTATTGTTTTATGAATTTCTTATGTATTTCTTTGTTTTATCGACCTTTTGTTTTATCATTTTTTTTCTCAAAATTTATGACAGAACCTATTTCAAGCATAATTATGCTAAATTTAATTAGTTTCAGCCTATGAAAGTGAAAATAATCATATCTTTATGAATAAGAAGAGAAAACTCCATTTGCATAGACTTTATACACAAAATCACGTTTTTGAGCCATTTTTGGTCTGACAGGCATGTATGAAAGGTCGCGCAGCGACGTAACGGTATGCGCGATTTTCGCGAAAATGGTGTCAAAAGATGCGCAAGACTTGAAAGTAAAAAGTCAGCGAACGGCGCGGTCAAAAAATTTCGTGCGGTGGAGTAGTCGCGAAAAATGTCAAGGGGGGGGGGGTGATTCAACCCCCCCCCCCCCCCCCCCGGCCTTTTTAGGGTTAAAACTTCTCAATTTTTTTTTTTTTTTTTTTTTTTTTTTGGGGGGGGGGGGGGGGGGGGGCAGGGTGTAACTGCGGCCCTTGTCTCACCTGTGAGGGGGAGAAGGGGAGCATCTTGATGGGTGTCCCCTGGGGCGTGCTGTTGCCCCCCACCAGGGACCTGGTGGGGGTCTCGAGCGCCGAACCGAGGGAGCTATTCAAGGAGATGTCGAACGACGTTGAGCTCTGGTTACTGTTACGCTGCAGAATTCACAAAGGTTAAAAGAAGGATAGGGTTAAAATTAACAGGGACATGATGCTATGTCACATACTAAGAAAATAAAATATATTCAATGTTCTTGTGAACAATGAAACAGACCGAGCAAATTAAGGAATGTCAAAACTTTCACATACTTTTGCTGAAGAGTATATACATGTAAAATGTAATAGTCTCTGTCATCTATTGAAATTAGATAAGGTGGTGATAAAATCATGTCCTCTTCATTTGTTTCCCACAAACCTTTGATAAATGGTACTGCCTCTATTTTAGTTCACCTTTCTCTTTTTTCTCTTTTTTTTTTTTTTTTGGAGAGGGGGGAGGGGACACACAGTTTTGAAAGGTGATAATCACTTTGCAGTGGCAACATTGTTTGTGGAATAGTGATATTATCCCATTGAGGACAGTTTGATTTTGCTACAATATGCATTTCCAATAAACGCTTGCCCAAGTATACTTGGGACTCGTCCTCAATGATTTAAGCCATATGATATCCAAACAAAGGGAAAAAAATGAATAAATTAACCCTCATTTTATTTTCGTGCAATACTTTTAAAATGTCTGCTCTTCCGTTTGAGTTGTATACCTTTCCTGGCTTGATAAGACCTTGCACCTCGAATTTCAGTGAAAATCACTTGTTTGGATTAATTTTCAGATGATTCAGATTTTGTCCAAATTCTAGCCATCTTACCCCAAATATAAAGCCACCATGGCATGTCAAAGGACAGGTAATCCCATTTGTTACAGTGCTTTGGCTGCCACGTTTTTTTGCTCCCCTATTAAAACATTTGATAATTTTGAGATACAAGATTTTACAGGTGGTCACTATAGACAGGTGGCCACTAAGGCAGGTTTGACTGTACACGTGTACACTTCACAGGCAGAGCAGTGTTTCCCTATTATGTCATCTCCATCCAAACTGTGATTCACCACGCCTCCTATTGATACCTGTTTGCGTCTGGCCCTCCGGAGGATGGTAGGCGGGGTGCTAAACTTGGAGGTGACTGGAGAGGTGATGGGGATGAGTGCCCCGGACGTCTCTCGGGACATCTCCGTCAGAGCCTGGCTGTCGAAGCGGTAACCTAGAACGGCAGAGAGGGAAATATTTTCACAGGATCATAAACTTTGCAACTAGCAGAAAAGGGAAGGTTTGAAACAGACTCGGGAGAATCAATGTCTGATCAGGATTATTGAAGGAAAAATGGAAAGGTTGTAACAGGATAATATTTTGCAGCAACATTTCCTAGGCACATTATTTCAACCCTAACACTGGAAGAGGGGTTGTAGAAATAGGGCATTTCTCATCATATATTTGTACAAAGTAGAAACTACTTGTAAGTTTGTCAAAGGAGAGAAGCATCATGTATGGCTGATCTTTTAGGTCATCATGGAAAATTTTGGTCTTTGCCTGGTAAGAATTGGTAAGCATTGAGAATATGATTGATCTGGGGGACTTCATAGCCAACTAAAGAGGCATTGATGGCGCCATGGCCATCGATGGCTGTCAATGAATTAGATCCCTGGAAATGGGTGGTTTATTTCCTAGTCTTGAGGGTAGAGAATAGATAAGATCCAACAAATCATTTGTAATCACCAGATGAAACATTTCTGCTTATCCACATGTGTCTACCCATCTTCACTTTAACCTATAGATGCACAAGTTTTGAGTTGAAATGTGATACCAGAACTACACATGGGACTGTGCATCACAAAACCCGACAAACACTTATGCATAAGTTTGGGATCATAAAATGAATGGGAAAGCATGTCTTCAGCAGTTTTTCTACGTCCTTCTTTTTTTAGAATAGTGAGATCTGGTATGTTTTAGAGGCCCCTTTTCATTTCTTGAAAATCCCTTGCACACTCCTCACTTTCAACTCCAATACATGTAACTTCTGAAAGGATAATGCTACTGCTTTGAAAGTTGCCATTCTAAAACCATGGACAGAATGTGTATATGGAGCATGCTCAAATTCAGCTTAATCACATAATCCCTTTATTGTTGTTGCTCCAGTGGTTTATATCCTGTTTTTGGGTCCCATTCATTGCACAGCTAGCATGGTTGTCTAAAGATTAAGCGCTTGAATAGACCCTGTACTTCAGAGCCCCTTTTCTCTGTTCACAATTTTCCAGAGTGTGTGCTTTCTTTCCAGTATTTAGATAGGTTCAGAGGAGAGTTCATTTGAATTGAATTAAACATCATTTGAAAGCTTAGAGTCTGCTCTTCCAGAATCTGCCCTTAACTAAAAATCCATATCTGGCAAATTTATGTTGGTTTTGTGATGAAGGGTCACATGCATTGTATAAAAAGTCCTTACCTGTGGATCCCTTGGAGGTCATGTGAGTGAATTTGATTGGGGTACTGGAGTTGACCCCGAGGGCCATGTCAAAGTTTGTGATGCCGGTAGTCTTGCCATCCAGGTCAAAGACTTGGTTAACTTCAACCAGATCAGTGAAATCACTGCAAACAACAAAGTTGAAAACACAATTGCATGTACAGATAAACAAAATAAACATATTTGATGTCAGCTCTTGAAAACTCTCAAATTAACTTGTTTGTCAAAAAAGAAGAAGATACATTTGTACCACCATATTATGTTCTCGGTTCATGTTTCCAATTTCAAGTTCAACTTCATTTCCTAAGACGGTCTAATAGTACAGTGCACTCCTGTGAAGACACATTTCGAATGAAATTCCACATGAAACAAAGTAAAGAATTCAGGTCACAACATTATCCACTCAGTCTTTATGCATTTTTATTCTTTATTTGTACAGTTATAACCTCATTTCGATATAACAAAAGAAAATTGCCAGTCCCGGGGACTTCTTTATTATGGGAGTCCACTGCAGTTGGATACTGCAAGACTTTTATTCATTTTATGCCATGAATACAAATTAGTCTTTAATAATCATTTCATGTCAAAATGGGATATGTCTGGTGAAGGCTTGGGCACAGGTTAAAGTGAAACCTCTGAGGATATGACACTGTAATGAAACTGTAATTAGCCAAGTCAACAATTTTTTATCAAGGTCCCATTTTGTGGAATACTAATACCAAAAGAACTGAAAACCTACAAATCATTACAGCAGTTCAGAAACAATTTTAGACACACTTTCCGTATGTAATAGCAACATGGTTTTGTATATTCTGCCAGTATTTTACTCTCTTCTTTTTCCTTCTTCATCCTGCTTTGATTGTGCACCATTTGTGTTCTATATATTTTGTATCTATATATTGTAAGTTGAGAAAGTCTTGTATTTACTTTGGGGCCTATTCCCAACAAGCCTGAAAGGCTTTAATTGGTCCCCCACAATGAATATGTTTATACTATGACTTGAAATGTAATGATTGTTGTTTTTAATGTGGAAATAAATGAAATGAAATGAAATAATGCTTGGAAGGAATCTGCTCAAGGCTTCTGCATGCCTCTAGGCAATGATTATCAAATAGGAAGAGGGAGGTGGATACTAATGTGCACTAGATTGTTTAGTAGACTGAAAAGGGGAGGGGGGAATACATTTAAATAGAATTGTGTTCTCACTGAAATGGCGATATCTCGCCCTCGTTGTCCATAATGAACCACTTCGATGGGCTCTCCTGGATCGTTGCTTTGACCTTCGACGAACTCGCCTGGCCCCCATCCTGTCCCGCCGAGTCGCAGCCCATTGGGTAGAGTGTGCGGACGACTCTTTGACCTTGCCCCCGCATTTTCAGGACATCTATTGGAGGGGGAAAAATATGGATCAAGACATGATGAGAAACTAAAAGACTTGAGGTGCGTTTATAAGATTTTTTTTTTTTTACCTGGCCAGAAACAGTGTTTTGAAACACTGTTTCTGGCCAAAAAGTGTTTCTAGCAAGAAAAAAAAAAATCTTATAAACACTAGCCATAACTTGAAACAGTGTTCAGAAACACTGTTTTGAAAAGCACAAAATTGTGCATTTCAAAAAAGTGTTTCTGTAGAAACAGTGTTTTAAAAATCTTAAAAACGTGACCGTGATCTCAAATACTATTTAAATACCGTCACAATGCCTTGCGCGTGCCCTGTTTTACCTTTTGCATGAGGAAGAAACTGTGCAGATTGAGTTGCACAGTGGCACAGTCCCATAGAGCCCCGACACGCTCAGGAGAAAAATCTTATACGCAGTTCTGACAAAACAGTGTTTCAAAACAGTGTTTCAAAACTGTGATTCACAGCACGCAAAATCTTATAAACGCAGCCTAAGTTTATATACTGGATAATATGCTGCTCCCATGAAATATCTGAAAGCTATTTGACAGAGCCAAACAAAAAAATTCTCCCCACAAATATAACCCAAACCCTAGCTACTCCTAATCCTCACATCAAACTAAACCTAAAACCCTATCACAACTGATCACCCTAAGTCCTTGTTGTTTCAGTCATGATTACAATGTGGATAGCCTTCCTCAAAGCCAAGTGTTCTGCTTTTATAGTGTTCTCACCAAGCACAACCACTGAACTCACCTCGAATAGAATTGGCATTCATGAAGTCACTGTCTGGGGTGTACATCTTTGAGGAGCTTCCCGATGACTGGGAAGAAAAGAAGGATAATGAAAAAAACAAAAACAAGAATCAAAAGTAACTTTTAAAGGGATGGTTTAGCATTGGTCGAGATGAGGATTGGGCTTTTGACTTTCTGCGAGACATGACAACACATATAATTATTACAAAGCATACAATTCTATGATAAATTCAAAGTTCATTTGATGGAAATCAGTTTTGGAATGGCCGAGACATCCTTTAACAAAGTAAAACAAAGCGATCACAATAAAAGCTGGATCCCACCTTTATTAGGATGGCTCTGTTTTGGATATCTCAGCCATTTCAAAACCAATTTTCATCAAATAAACATTCACGCCCTCTTGGAATTACATGCTCATTCACATTAAATGTGCGAGAGGTTCCTCATTTTCTCATTAAAAAAAAATGTTAGAAACTTAAAGCTAGGTCTTAAACAACTCTAGGGAGACAAAGTTGAGAAAATTGCACCTGAACCTTCAACCCTCTGAATAATATCTTTCTTTCACTGTGAAGTTTCCTCCAATACCAACAGATTAATCCACCCGACATTGCTTTTATTCTTAACCTGTTGGGGAAGAGTCCCAAGTACACTCAGGCAGGCAGGTATCTATGGGAAATGCATGCTGTAGCAAAATCAGTTATCTGTTGTGGTACTTTAATTGCTTCACCAATGGGCACACGTTGGTATGTCTGGCAAGGATTATGCTAGCCTATGAAAGTGGCTTCCTAATCCCCCTAATCCCTTTTGTGTCACCCTGGCCTTCCTGTAGGACTGAGGAAGAGCCATTGTTGATCCTGAAAAGGCTGTCTAGCTTTCATTAAGGTCAAGTTTGGGGGATCAATAAAAAAGCTAATGAAAAGGCTTTAGTCAGGCATAGCTTAACCCAGTGAGGATATTAAAGTCTGGAGTATACTCGAACAAGTGTCTATGGGAAATACACCTTGTAGCAAATTCAGTCTGTCCTCAATTGGTTCAAGCTACATTGCCCTAGCTGGCACATTGCTCTGAACTTATCCACTGTATCAGGCGAAATTTAAACAAACATCCAGCAATATTGTGTAAAAATCATAACGTAGATTCTAAACCAGCATATAACCTATCAGTGTGTGGAATGGTGAAAAGTTTAAATTCAGACGAACTACAGTGCACTCCCGTTATAACGAAATGCTCGGGACCGGCAGTTTTCTTTCGTTATAACGAAATTTCGTTATAACCGAACAAATACAATATATAACGAAAACAAGGAACCACTGTATTATATTATATTATGTTTGCTGAATACTCATCATACACTGGGAAGCTATGTGAAATGTGATGGGATAACTGTATTACAATAATAAACGCAAGTTCCCCTCAGAAACTGTGCGTGACACAAGGAGCGAACACACGGTGGTGTGAAGCGTTCACCTATGCAGAGACGCTATAAATGCTTGTTCTGCTACGTATTTTTGAAAGCATTTCGCATTTCGTTATAACGGAGCACATTTCTTTTGTTTTTCTTTGTCTGTAGCGCTCGGAAAAGACTTCGTTATAACGGAAATTTCGCTATAACCGTGTTCGTTATAAGCGAATTTTGTACCATAGACTTTAATGGTGATAATTTTGGGACCAGAAGATTTACTTCGTTATAACGAAATTTCGTTATAACCGTGTTCGTTGTAACGGGAGTGCACTGTATTATTATACAGGCATCACTTACCAAACTCTCATTCAAATGTGTAAAGACAGGGGCCTTGTTGGGTGTGTACGGATTACACGTCTCCACTTTCCGCTTCATTGTGGAGTTCCAGTGGTTCTTAATTGCATTATCCGTCCTGTCAAAATAAAACAAAAACAAAAACGAATGAGGATAATAAACATGAAGACAGTTTGGGTCCACGTTCACCAAATGAGAGAGAATGCTCACAGCTTTTGAACCTGCTACCTGTAGAGTTACAAGGGCACAAAGGCACTTGGTAGGGCTGCCAACATTTACACACCAAACTCTGGGAGGCTCCTACAATGTAGGAGCTATCACAGCGACACATTTTGAGTATCATGCATTACAATTTTTTTTTTCTTCACAAATCAGGGCAGTTTTCTCATACCTCTCATTAGGACAATCGGGTTGTAAAGATACATACTGTACAATGTATATCTTAATCTTTTAACCCATTGAGGACGAGTCCCGAGTATACTCGGGCAGGTATCTATGGGAAATGCGTGTTGTAGCAAAATCAAACCGTCCTCAACGGGTTAATAGTGAGTTGCCTCAAAAATGTCAACCTAGTAAATACATAAATAAACACAGGATTCATAGGGCTGACAAGGCATATTCCTGTTCTTTTCTGCAAAGGAGCAGCAGTTTCCATCAGAGTATCTTTGGCCTCTATTAGAAAGGTTTTAAATCATGCAAAAGAGTTTGGCATTTCCATATAAACAAACCTGAAAACCCATTATCAAAACAGGGACGATTTTTTTTTTTCTGAAATCTAGCATGGGTGGATATAAATATTTTTTTTCCTTCTTTATTAATAGGGCAATTTTGAATTTCTCTTTGTTTTTTTGTTTTGTTTTGTTTTGTTTGTTTGTTTGTTTTTTTTCCTGGGGGGGGGGGGGGGGGTGGCAGGGTGATTATATTCATTCTCCCTCAACAATATGTTATTACAACAACTGAGCAACCGACGATGTGAACTCTCAGTATAACAGAGTCATACAAATTGTAGGAATAGGAATCCGTGAAATCACTTCATGGTAATATCAAACATTTGCTGTACATATTAAGACGTCAAACAATATATTAAAACCAAAGCAAGTTTGTACATTTCGAGGCAAGGAAACTTACCTTACCAAAAGTTTGCTATAGATGTGCTTTTAAACCACTGAGTACGAGTCCCGAGTATTCTCTGGCACGGGTGATTGGGAAATGCCTGTTATACAGTAGGAATGTCAGTCCGTCTTCAATGGGTTAACAAGTCATATCGCAATGTACACTGCAAACTCTTAATATAATAACCATACCTGCCCGGTAGTAGCTTGGCAATCTCAGCCCATCTGTTTCCAAGTTTCTTGTGAGCCTCGTAGATAACTCGGTCTTCCTCCTGCGTCCATGCTGATTTCTTGATGTCTGGATTGAGGTGGTTATGCCACCTGCCAACCAAAATGGAAAACAAAAATATATGAGAATTTCTAAAACAAACAAACCTACATGTAACACTAATAATAAAAATCTATACATGACAAATAAAGCATTGTTTACATAAACATTGATAAACATTTGAAAATTGAGCAAAACAAGACAATAGCAATCAAGATATGGCTGAAGAAGAAGACAGTACAGAATCTCCTAAAATTTGCAACATACATGTACAGTACTGTACATGTGGTTCAAGCAACAGCTATCATAAAATGTACATGCACATCAAAGCAGTTGGGTGGAATGTGTGCTTTCATAATTCCACAAAGATTTGCTGGAGATACATAATTTTTATCAAATTTTTCTATGGCCTTGTAGTTTCTTCGTTGGTTGGTTGGTTTCATTTTTTGGTAACGGGGTAGCAATGAATCCCATCGACATGAAGTCAAATACTACACTTAGTAAATTTCAATCACCGATATTCCTTATTTGTTTTTGATGCTCAATATTTAGTGAAAGCAGATGCCTACCTGCATGTCTGCATGTACAGAAAATAAAATAGCACTTATTCAGAACATATAAGAAGTATGTGTCCACTATTAATGCAACAAAACAATTCAACATGTGCACAATATTGAAATCAAATAAAATCAAGAACATAAGAGATTCAAACTCTGCATAAAGATGAGGCTTTTGAAAAGGGAGAGGAAGCAATGTAAAATATATAACAGTATGTTAATAAACTGTGTTGAGTAAAATGTGTTATCATAATTGGTAAAAAGGAGAAAAGAATACTCAAAACTCATGTCAGGGTAACTGAGTAAATGATATCATCCTAAGCTTATTCCATATTAAAGTAGGATAAATTGAAGTAGTCACAGAAATTTTGAATGTATGTGCTTTTGGGAAAAGGTACATGTATGTGCAAAGATTTCACCATATTCCGCAATATACATAAAGTAACATATTATCATACTAGGCATAATATATCTATATACCTGTATCAATTTTCAGTCGGATTACTGAGGTACTGAAAGGGGGCTTTGCTTTGTTTCACTTTTGTGTTTATAGCTTTGTGTGTGCATGTGGAGCTAATTCTTACAGGTTTTATTATGATATGCACGAGTTCAATTTTCAGTTAAACCTGAGGTTGATGTTGCCATTCATTGTGCTTGTTTGTTCATTACTACTGAAAAACACGATATACAGTTGAACCTCTCTTATCCGGCCTCCCTTTATCCGGATCCCTCTATTATACGGACGCAATCTCGCCGTGATTTTTAAAAAAATAATTACGGGAAGAAAGGGGATTCCCAACTCCTTGAGAACTCCTACACAAACACACATGAATTACATATTCTTGATACATTTCTTAATAATTATTTAGGTAAATCATCCCAAGAATTTATAAAAGAAAATTATTTCATTCTTGCAAACACGAACCTCTATTTTGGGGTCTGTTACTGAGTGTAACAATGAAAAGGTTGCAGCATACACATTAGTACATGTGGTACTACAATGGGCTATACATCAGTACATATTGTGTATGTACACGATGTATAAAGCATTGAGTCTCCCGTATCCGGCTAAATCCCTTATCCGGATGATCCCCGGTCCCGACTTGTCCGGATACGAGAGGTTCAACTGTACAGTATATTCATGACTTGAAAATTTTGCAAATTGGAGCCAATGACCTTTTGGGCGGCACAAAATTTTCAAGAATTGCCACTGGCATCCAATGCACATTGTGTCGGCAAGAACTTTCGCATGCATTTTGTAATTTCGCTAATGCTGGCACTCGCAAAATTCACGAAATTCAAATGTCAGATATGAACATTCCTTAATCTACAGCATATAGTCTTGGATTCTATCATGGACTTTCTCGTCTGACCCACCGTTCCCTACATTGCTTGCCCGTCCTGCCCACGAGGTATTTACTGATGAGTGACCAGCGCTTCGGTCCGTACTGCTGGACCAGGTCCACCACCTTCTCATCCTCCTGTGGGTCCGAATCGCGAGGGCGCAATTCGAAACAGAAACAACAAGGCGTAACGTAGCATGCAAGAACGAGGTAGAACATGGGTTGTTACGTTAATAAATTGGATAAATGCAAGGAATCAACTCAAGAACTGCTAAATAATACAGAACTGATAGAACAGTGATACGAACCAATCAACACAAAGAAGAACACACCTTTACATCTTTTTTTATTCTTCTTTAGAAAAAAAAAAAAAAACCAAATAAACAAAACATAGGAACTGGAAGTAGTTAAATGTATGCTCAAAGTCGTCCATTTCTATTATGGTACAATGTACTGTCAACAGAAAATGTGCCACAAAACCTTTAGCTCCAACTTCCACACGGTGGCCAAGGAACGAGTGTATGATGTTTGGAGTTACAACAAATATTTTCCCTGCTTTGTGCATTTGGAAAGTGGTTTACACTTTGAAAAGACAAAAAGTGACAATATCCTTCAATTCAAACATCTTTTAAAGCAGTGAATTTTAACGGCAGTTTCTGTAACAAGTGGATAAGTCTGTTTCTATATTTTTAGCTCCGGCCATCTTTGCATTGCACTGGAGTGGTATTAAATGTTCATACCACTCTAGCAAGAAAACATGTGGACTAGTAGCATCCATCAATTATGGATTATTAAAAATGTAGAGAAGCACAAATCTAAAATCGAAATTATGACAACCAACCAGTGTGAGCACATGGATGGAAGGATGCATATCATTTCAAATATAAGCAACAAAAAACACACAAAAAGAAGCAAATTCGATAAAGAGTCAACAAAACATTGACTACTGCCAATCATGAGCAGAAGACACCTCACTTTTCCAGTGTATGGTGAAAACAAACCAAATATAACACTTTAAATAATACACAACATGAACCAGAAACAAAACAAAGTGACATATCACTGATTCTTTGCAAGGGCTAACATCTAAACTGTATCTCAGAGAAAACACATGTACTGTCTCATTGACAAAAACACTGATTTATAATACATAACGTAAACCAACAAACAAAACAATCACAGTCAAGGAAAGTCATTAAACATGTCGACTCTCAACAACTGTGAGTGAACAGAACGATGGGATCGAGAGGAGACACCTCACCTTTCTCTACACTGTTTCCCTATCCTACCAGGTATGTGCTGACTGATTATCGACCACTTCTTGCTGCCTAGCTCCGTCACTAGCTCCCTAATTAAGAGGTCCTCCTGATATGGTGAGAAACTAGTTACCAGTCTTCATTCTATCCTCAAATCTACATGTGCACTAGTTAATAGTATGCAGGGATCATACTGTGTACTAAAATGTAGTGTTTGCGATATCACTGGACAAAAGCCAGATGCAGTTTCCAATTTAATGTTTGACTCTGTATACTAATCAAAGTGTCCCCTTTTTAACCCTAAAAAGACTGGGCTATTTTGGTAGCTCGAAAGACTGGGGGGGGGGGGGGGGGGGCCTAAAGGGCCCCCCCTTAAGATCTCGGCCGTGGATCGCGCGATCGCCGCGGAAATTTGCACAATGGTAGTGTGCGATGTAATCTACAAGGTCGTATATTTAAATTTTCCAAAATAGTCTTCTTTTATTTTATTTTGATTAATTATGCTAATTTATGCGAGAAATCAGACTTTTTATCTAAATCAGTAAATAAAGCTCCAAGAGTGCTCATTTTTGGTCTAGATATTCTTTGTAGCATTCTTAGCAAATGTATTTGAAAAAATTCAGTATCAAAATTAATTTCTTATTTATTTTATTGTTTTATGAATTTCTTATGTATTTCCTTGTTTTTTCGACCTTTTATTTTTGTTGTTTTTTCAGCAAAATTTGTGGCAGACCCTTTTTGAAGCATAATACTACTAAAACAAATTGATTTTAGCCATTGAGAGTAAAAATAAGCATATTTATATGAACCATGTGATAAAACTCAATTTGTATTGACTTTGTACACAAAATCACATTTTGGAGCCATTTTCGGTCTCACGTGCATGTACAAAAAGTTATGTAACTTCAGAACCGTACCCCCGGGTGTCACAAATTTGGTGTCAAAATGTGCGGGAAACTCGAAAGAAAAAAGTCATAGAGCATCGCGGCGAGAGCATTGCATGTTGCTGAGTAATCGCGCGAAATGTCGAGGGGGGGGGGGCCTTTTAGGCCCCCCCCCCCAGTCTTTTTAGGGTTAAACAAACAATTCCAACATGTCATAAATTTTGGCATGACACAAAAAACCTTTTTTTCCCCCTGTAAAAGGATGTTTGGCACAAAGTTTAGTATCTTGCTGTGACATGCAAAAACTCTCATAGACCACCTGGATCAATTCAAAAAATTGTTATGTATACAGGTGTAAATATGAGTATCTATCCAGCTACCTATCTTTCTACAAGTGTTAATCTAAAATGTACATTGCAACTACCTCTCTCTCTCTCACATGGTAGGATAGACTGTTCAAGATGTGTCATAAACAGTCTAAAGATAAGCTGGAATCATACCAAGTGGCCCTTTTACCCTTAATTTCAAAACTGTGTCTTAAATTGTGCTAAGATTTGGTGCAATATAAGTTTCAAGCCCTTGCAATCGAGCCATTTGTCACATTCCAGTTCAAAATCATTTGATATGACACTGGTCATGCTAACAACAACAAAAGCAGCATGCTCCCATCACAAATACTGGTATCTGTTCTCACCCTGTGTCCGCTAAATCTATTTTTCACCTTCAACATTAACTGCAGGCACATGTGATGGAAATTGTAGCAAATTCCCTCCCTACATTGTACCTTCTATGTTTGAACATTTGAGCATTTGCTTTAAAAAAAAAAAAACTACATTAAAGCAGATGTTGCAATGTCAGCTTGTGTTTGGAAAATGGACATAATTTAAAATAAACGATTGCAAAGGACACGATGTAAAGTGTATAAAGAATTATGTGTCCAGAAAAAGGAGAGCCTGTAAAATGTACGTACAACAGCAACAAAATAAAGTTTTGTGTTTGTTGGACCTGTATATTGATATATTTAAAAAAAATGCATTGTCTAAACAGATTTGAACATTGATGTTGGTATTTTGTCTTAAATTTCATACCAAAACATAAAAACCCAAACAGTTCATACCTCAGTTGTCCAAGGTCCCTTGACCAGGTCTGGATTTAAGACCTTCTGCCACCGATGGTAACACTGCAACTCTGATCGGTTGGGGAAGAAAGACGCAATGCCCTTCCAGTCCATAGTACCATGCAGCTCAATGACTTGCCTCAACTGGTCGTCCTATGAATATGAGGCACCGTCAAACGTGAATTATGTGCGCATATTTTAGTTGAAGACATTTATACAGTATTACAGGGATCAGGAGACCTGTATGAAAGCAATCTGTTGCATAGGTCACCTTAACTTCAGTAAATGAAAAAAAAAAATGTTTGTTTATTGGTGTCAAATGGAACAGCTAAGACGCTAGAAAAAAAAATCATAAATTCCACATAGAGAAATCAATTTCTATTATTAAACATTAAGACATCAGCTCAATTCAGTTGATACTCAGAATAAAGTAATATTGTATTACAGACCATCACAGACTAATACAAATGGACTGCAGGCAAAATTAAGCTGCAGACACTTAAACTACGGATATTTTGTGATCTAAGAACAACTGTAACAGTTTGTAAAGTGATGTGTACATGTACTGTGTGCTGTGTGTCTGCTGCAGAGAGGTGTGTGATTATCATGTGGCAGCTGCATTGTGAATGAAATGAGATGTCAAGTTAATATGGCACACAGTCGTGTAAAAAAAAAAAAAAAAAAAAAAAAATGCTCTGATTAACGCTACCAGAGTAAGCCAATGGTACTGTAATTGATGTTTTCAGGGAAGCCCACTACAAAATAGGAAGACATAATAGCTCCAGAGATATGTGGGAGGGGTACTACAATTTACTGGAACCCTTCCCTGCTCCTCTTACTCACCTCATCCTTGGTCCATCTTGATCGGCTGATCTCCTTCCTGGATGAGCAAAACGATGAGGACATCGAGGAGTCGCTCATCTCCTGGTCGGTGTAGTCTTCGCCATCGCTGGCGCTGTCTGTCTCCTCGTACTCACTGGTAAAGAAGCACAAACCAGACAAAAAAGGAAGCACATTTAGTAGAGAGAAAGTGAAGAAAAACTCCCTGTCTAGCCATGGAAGTGATGCTCAGATGCAAAATACAATGTACAATTGTAGATTACTGTATACGCTATAATTTTCGCGTACATAAATTTTCGCCAATTGCCGCTGTCACACATTTTCGCGAGTGGTTAAATTCGCGATTGGGGGACCAGAGAAAATATGAAGTGGCAACGATAGTGTGAATTTTCAACTTACTAGGAAATAAGAATGACACTAGTTATACACTGCATGAAAAAGACTTGCCAAACTCTGCGAACTAGTAAGATAGAATTCAACATTTTTGAAGTGGTCAAGTCCATCGCGCTGGATTTCTGACGAGTGGTCCCCTTGCGATAATGGATTGGCTCTCTACAGTATTCGTAAGTAGACGTGGACGTGCGTAAACAAGCTTAGCCAGTATGGTCTGTTCGGTAAGCCGTGACATGGTGTACTACACTGTAGTACTGAAATGTTCGTATCATCAAGGCAAGGGATTCATTTTGGAAGGTAATATTTTCGCGTGTTGTTAATTTCGCGAATAGCTCCCGACTCGCGAAATTCGCGAAAATAAAACCCCCGCGAAATATATAGCGTATACAGTAATAGGAAGGCGAGGGGACAGTCAATGAATTAATGAATTGAATGATACATGCACATCACTGTATTCTTGATGACAATGAGACATACTCATTCTCTGATTTTTTTTTTCCTTGATAAAAGGACAGAGCAGTGATTCCAAATAGTAGGGCCTACATGCTACATTGCTAGGTTAAGGTACGCAACCACCACGCCGCATCTTGGGAAAGAAGTACTGTACATCTGTAATGTCATGAAGCAGACCACGGAGCTACAGACACTTAGTATACATCGTACATGGATGGAAAGAAAACAAACTTTACTTTGAAGTTTGACATTGGTTCTCTGAATTAGAATCAATCTGCCTTCTTCTTCTTCTTCTTCTTCTTCTTCTTCTTCTGTAGAACTTCTAGATCTCTCTTTGAAGATTCATATTTGAAGATCAGTGCATTACTTTATGTCTTTAAGACAAGGAGAGATTCTGCTGTTTCAATGTTGTAGAATTCTGCACAACTGGCAGAACTTATGTCGAGGCATTATTGCCACCATGTGTGCCAAAGAAAAAAAGAAAAACTTTGATCACAGGTAGCCAATGCTGAGCCTATTTTTTAGGTTACCGGACAGTACCTAGTAGTGCCACAAACGTCAAGCGCAAGCTACAGCATTGTTGTTAATAGTGCTAATTGATAAAGGAATTTAAGAACATGTTGTAACATCTCCACAACTTACTTACATTACAAGCAAGGGCCAAAGGCACAGTGTGTAAATGTTTCATTCCAGCCCTGTTTAGTGCAGTGCGTGTGTTGCATGTTGTTAGCCACTAGTAGAAACTCGTACTATATGAGTCTCATAGATCTACAATATTATGCACCAGAATCGGAAATGTAGAAATTTTACGTGCCTACTACGTACAAATCATACATGACTGATCAGGATTCCACGTCTACCGGTATTCTCGCTCGATCTCGATCGGAATTATAGCCTGTTCTATCGGCAATTGTGCACTGCACAATTCATGAATTGCCAAACCATCAGCCGACTTACCTATTTGTTTTACGGGAAAACATGTCGAAAACTCATGTAAAGCTTGCGCGGCATATGTAGAGTACTCTCTCGAGCTTTAGTGTCGACATCTAGATCGTCTTTTTGTCAAAGCGACGCCACTAAATTTGTCTCTCAACTATGACGTGAAGTCGAACAGAAGGCGTTCCTGGACAGTCAAGTTTCCTGCATTCATTGTATGGCGTCCCCCTTTATTGTTTAGGCGGCTGCTGAATGAATGAGTGCACATAAACACGTAGGGCGCCTCCAGCCAGCCAAGGGCTTCAACCTCTATGTCATGACATTTTGCGTGCAAAGTCTATGGCGATCCCGGAAGGAACGAAATGAATGAGTCGAATTTGCGCGCGGTGAGTAATGATTGCACGCTCAGTGACTGAAAGCAGAGTGCTGATTGGACAATTATGACGCAAGGGAAGGACCTAGTCTTTTCGCAGACATTAGTGATATATTCCTTTATTACGCTCGACGCACACCACTATTTTTCCATACTGAACCAAGAAGCCCAAGTATTTTGGAAATTACTGAAATAACTATTTGAGGGACAGTCTTTCTACAGAATCGGCATGTATTGTGCTAGTAGACAGCAATGCAAAAAGATTGTATTTTGCACACAAGATGCGCAGCCCATGGGCCTCTGTGCCCCATTAGGCTACGTTCACATAGAAGTATACTATTGGGTATTCGGGCTCGTTTTTCGAGGGCACGCGAATAGCCTTATGCCTGCTTTGAGGCGTCGGTGTACATTATAGTAAGGCTGCGTTCACATAGAAGTATTCGGTATTCGGTATTCGCTATTCGCTATTCGCTATTCGGTATTCGGGCACCGAATACACCGCCACCCGCACCGTCAACTCACCATCCCATGCAGTGAGGATTTCTTCCTCCTACATCCCAGCAAATCTTATCAACAATTTCTAAACTGCATCAGAATGTCAGTCTACATGCTTATTTTTGCTAAAGGGCAAATCCAGACCAAAAGTGTCATTATTTCATAAACGAGAGACGGTATACGCTTCAAGAAAATCGAACAAGCTCGATTCCCACTTTGCTATACTTTTCGCAGCTATTCGTACTTTCGAATAGTGCCCTCTTATGTGAACCGGTGTGAGGAAATCCTATCGTTCGATTCAAGCTATTCGCGTGCCCTCGAAAAACGAGCCCGAATACCCGAATAGTACTTCTATGTGAACGCAGCCAAATTAATAGCGGGAAAACAGCTTCATGTATTTTGAGCCCTTATATAAATTCTAAATCAGGGGCTCAGAGTGCTGGCATAAAAGACTACAATGAAACTGTCTCGAGGGGGGTGAGAGAAATCACCTCCCGAAAGACTTTAAATGATTCGTAGGGTTAATTGTAATACGGTTTTAAGTTTTAGTATGATGTGAGGATTATGATTATGGCTGAAGTTATATTTGTGCGTAGAATTTTTCTTTGGCTTTTAATAGCGTGTAAACATTCCGCTTGAGCAATTTGTTGCAGGGCCGGGCGCAGTGTTTTCAAAATTGTGGGGGCCCACTTCCGGGTTTCATGAGCTGACAAGCAAAAAATATAAATAAAAACATATAAATAAAAATAAAGGCCCTCAGCTCATCTCTACCCGTCGACTTAAAAAAAAAAAAAAAAAAGGTCCTCAGGTCATCAAAAGAAAAACGTACCGCCGCCATGCTTCAAAATTTCTATCTATTTCTATTTTAGTGCCACTTACGTACTTCTGGGTTAAAAAAAATGTGGGGACCCAAAGTGATGACACCTTATGTATTCCTTTGTATGGTGCATAAAAAGTGTGGGGGCCCTAGCCCCACGGCCCCCACGGCTGCGCCGGCCGTTGGAGGTAACGTCATGAAACCATGGCTTCTTTTATCTTGTTGACAATGAAAATAAATGTAATGAAAAGAAATATGAGAATGTCAATTGCGAAGGAGAAGGATGCTGTGCTTCTCGATGCATTATTAGGAATAGAAACTAAACCTATAAAGCCCAAACTATTTTGACAACTTGCAGGTCAGGGGGGGGGGGACAAAAATGTGCCCCCTATACAATTTCTTTATTATATGATGTATGATCTCCATATTTGCACACGGGTAGAGCAACTCATACTCTACATGACCCAAAATTTGAAATTTCTCAAGGTTATCCACTGAGGACGCTATTTACCAAAAAATAAAGAAAATAGCTGGGGCCTACATACGAAATACGCTACAATCATGTTTTTTCTTTTTAGAGTACTATCCCCAGTATATGTTTCTATTTTATATCAATCATTTTCATATTTACCACAAAGGTTGAAATTTGTCAAGGTCAACATGTGGGGGCGCTATTAATATATGAAATCAATGATGTATTGCTTGGAATAGGTACATAATCTATATTGGTATCACATTTCATATTTCCAAAATATTGAAATTTTGAGTTTGCAGATTGATATGATAAACAAATGATATTACAGGCAAAGCTCGTGTGAAGATAACACAAAATAAAAGGGTAGTCATTGGAAAATGCTGTATTTCGATTATCAATCTATTATTGTTTGATGCCTATGCCATACAAAAAAGAAAGTAATAAGAAGAGCCATTCAGGGTAACTCACAACCATATTCACATTTTGGTCCTTCAGCCAATTACAGCCAAGAAAACCCCCATTGCATCCATCATTATATTGTTCACTGAAATTGGAACAGAAAATAATGTAAAATCTGATGAACATGGTTGTCAGTTTACGGTTGCCATGACAACCAGCAATATTGGACATAGCTAATTAATTATATATCAAAATGTTTGCAATAAGATTTTAGGAAAAGTCACCAAATTTGGTTGAAATCGAATAAAGGGTGCAGGAGTGGCAAACGAAAATATGGTAGGGGTACAATCATATGCCCCCCCCCCCCCTTGGGCTTTAAAGGGTTAAGGACTCTACAATGAAATAGTTTCCCCAAAGGCGAATTGTTTTCGAACTATTCTCTCATAAAAAAGGGAAAATACTTATTTTTTTAGGCTTGATGTGCTTTGCTTCTCGAAAGAGAAGCAAAGAGAAAAATCTATTTTTTTTTCCAACTGCATTTTTTGTTGAAAATGGAACCCCCAAAAATATATTTTTTGTCACTCTACTATCATTAGTGATGTGCTCTAAGGTAGAGCTAGTGATGTACATGCTTATTTTTTCGTTTCCGGCAACGCCAAATGTGCACATTTGCTCTTAAGGAAGGTCACATGTTTACAGTTTTTAATTGAACGTACCGAAGTGTCACCCGCACAGGTTGAACCTATACATGCATCCCTATGTTCTCATATTTATATTTACCTATGGAAAATTGTTTCATTATCCCACCGAGTGTCACATTCCATTCGCATTTGCAGTGTCCCAGCACTTCTTAATTGTTCACTTGTTATTCGAATTTCCGAATTCCATGCATTCACGCTGGTGTATTTTTCCTCCTTCTTGCATAAACATGTTTTTCCAATGTCGGCATCAACTGTCCAGGTGCATGTATGTCTCAAAGACAAACATGTTTACGTGTCTTCTACCATTTTGTGTCCAGGTCAACGGCAATATGGCTTGTCCAACATTGCTGTACATTCTGTTACATTTCCCAACGAAAATAGGATGAATTGCTTTGAGTTTTATCACAATGAATATGAGTAATGCTTTTGTAGATGTTCAGTCATTGGAAGGTGAAAGTTCTGTAACCATTACAAATAATGAGAACGGTGATAATTCTGACTCAAAAATTTTTTCAACCACAGAAACCGATGAATTAAAACTTGATTTTGATCCTAATGATATTCCACCTCACATGTTTTCTATTAGTTACTGCTTTAATAGAAAAAGATGTCATTACATTATCCAATTCGGACCCAAATCAAATCTTTGTTTCTCATTTTAATATTAGGAGTTTAAACCAACATTTTGATCAATTTCGCTTATTCATTGATGAATTACGATTCACATCTTGGTGTCATCGGCCTCAGTGAAACATGGTTACAGGAGGTGTCTCCTTCTTCATTGTTTCATATTGATAGATTCACACTGATTACAAACAATAGATCGTGCAAGAAAGGAGGTGGAGTTGGTTTTTATGTAACAGAAAATTTAAACCATCGGTTATTAGAAGAGTTCAGTTTTATGACATAATTTTTTGAAAGTATTTTCATTGAGATAAAAGTACCAAATAAAGGAAATGTAATTATTGGAGAAATTTATAGGCCTCCAAACTCTAATTTTACTGAATTCGGTGAATTAATCCACGGTATTTTGTCGAATAACTATTTCAAGAATAAATTATGTTTTCTTATGGGTGATTTTAATTTAAATCTTTTAAATTATGATAATCATAATTGTCAAGAGTTTCTTAATCAACTGTTGTCTAAGTCTTTTATTCCTCTCATAAGAAGACCTACAAGAATCACCGACCTCTCTTCTACTTTAATAGATAATATATTTGTTAACAAGTCATTTTCTGATATTTCATCTGGTATTGTTGTTACGGATATCTCTGATTATTTTCCTGTGTATGCACTTATTGGTAGTATCCACCCTCTTGCTGACAGTGTGCAAAAAAATTCCGGTTTTCGTGTTATGTCAGACTCGAACATGAATAGTTTTAGAGAAAGGTTGAAACTCGTTGATTGGTCGATTGTATATAATCAAAATGACGTAAATCTATCTTTTGATATTTTTATAGATACTGTATTTTGATAACTCAGCTTAATATTGCTATCCCTTGTTGTAAATTCTCTAACTCAAATCATAAAAAAGTACCCCGGCAGCCATGGGTTACAAAATCACTTTTAAAATCAATCAATAAGAAAAATAAACTTTATCATAAATATCGCAAAGTACCCACAGTTACAAATAAGTCCAGATATACTCAGTATCGTAATATCCTCACTTCTGCATTACGGTCAGCCAAACGGATGTATTTTTATGAATCAATTCGACAAATGTAAATTTGATGTGAAGGGTACGTAGAGGGTGATAAACCGAACGTTGAAACGTAATACTGATAATAACGTGCCTAGTTATATTCAAGAGGATGATGTTCGTATTGATGACCCCATAGATATAGCTGAAGTTTTTAATGATTTTTTTGTAAACATTGGGCCAAATCTGGCTGATAAAATTCCTGAAGCGCAGCGAGAATTTCACTCTTTCCTGGGTAGTAGGAATATGGAATCTTTATTTTTTGTCCCGATTGTCGAAGATGAAATAATAAAGATTGTTGATAAGTTAGATAATAAAAAAAGTTCGGGATATGATAGAATCACAAACTTCTTGGTAAAAAATGTGATTCATGAAATAATTTCGCCTCTTACTTATATTTTCAATCAATCTTTATCTACTGGTAAAGTTCCTCAAAAAATGAAAGTAGCCAGAGTTGTTCCCATTTTTAAAAAAGGGCGAAAAGACCTTGTCAATAATTACCGCCCCATTTCTCTTTTAACTTCTTTTTCATGGTTCTTCAGGCAAAAATATTTACTGAATCTCAATTTGGATTTCGGAAAAAAAAAAAACATAGTACAACTCATGCATTACTCAAGTTTATTGATAAGATAGCTCATGCTATAGATGATGTTTCTCACACTGTCGGTGTTTTCCTTGACTTCTCCAAAGCGTTTGATACAATAGACCATGACATTTTACTTTATAAGTTAAATCATTACGGAATTCGGGGAAGGGCGCTAGAATGGTTCACTGAAACGAATAGAAAACAATTTGTAAGTATTCACGTCACGATTACCAACCAAAACTGATTTCTTGTGGTGTTCCACAAGGTTCCTTGTTAGGCCCACTTCTCTTTATTTTATATATTAATGATATCCAGAACTCCTCTAAGATTCTCTCCTTTGTTTGCTTTGCAGATGATACAAATTTGTTCTTCTCTCATCAAAATCCTGATGCGCTTATAAACATAATAAATAAAGAACTTGTTTCTGTCCAATCTTGGATTTTTGCGAACAAATTATCCTTAAACATTGATAAAACTCAGTATATGTTATTCAGTAATTCGCTACCTGTGTTACCTCTCTCTGTCAAGATAAACAACATTGATCTGTCACAGGTCAACAATACAAAATTTTTGGGTCTCCATATTGATAGTGATTTATCTTGGAGAACCCATGTTAATTATGTAAGCAGAATTATTGCTAGAAATACCGGGGTTCTTAACAAACTTAGCTATTATTTTCCAAGTAATATTCTACAGAGCATATATTCAACTTTGATATCTCCCTATCTCAACTATGGGATTCTGGCGTGGGGAAATGCTTCTAAAAACCTTATCGATTCGTTATTTCTTGTACAAAAACGAGCTGTTAGAAATGTTAACCACACTGGATATTTATCCCACACGAACAAACTTTTTGTTAGTAATAGAATTTTGAAAATTCCCGAGTTATCTTATTACAACGTCGGCCTGTTTATGTTTCAATTTTCAACTGGCCAATTACCAGACGTATTTTCCCAAATGTTTACAAGAAATTATACAGTTCATGATTATCCAACTCGTCAACGTTACGCATATCACCTTCCACGTACCCGAACTTTCGCGAAAAAAAAAAAAAACATTATGTTCGCTGGGCCCAAATATTGGAACGAACTCCCTATGGAACTTGTAAGTTGTACCACTGTAACCTCATTCAAACGAAAACTGAAGCAATATCTTCTTAGCAGCTACATTGTACGGCATGAATAGTGTATAGTTCTTGTTGCTCTTTACATGTTACCCCTTGTCTATCCCACCTTAGTCCGGCGGGATCCTAACCAAGAACACTATTTTTGAACAGTCTACCTGTTGCGCTGTTCATGCACCTATTGTTCCACTCGGTTATCGAAATTCTCGCGCGTGACAGCTGTCGGTTACTATGATCACACGGAATGCTTGGTTTTAGGACCCATGCTGGAATGTTACTCCTGAGCTTTCGGTGTTGTTTACATTCACGACAAATCTCATTATTCCACCTTCTACTTATGTATTTATGACATACAGTTACGCCATTTTCTATACTCTGCAACACACCCCTTGAATCTCTGCAGTTGTTGTTCACTGCTGCAACATGTGACCTTTCTGTTTTCTGTATTTTTATTTAGTGACATATATTTAATTGGATTTTATGTTTTGTTTGTTTTAATCGGTTTCCCCAGATATAGTTGGTCTTAAAAAACATCCGTACTTTAAACTTCCCCTAATCTGATTACTCACGGGACCTGCGGCTGTACAAGCTAATGCTTTTACGCAGGCCCCATCATATTTTTTTTTCCGCATTATGACCACAGTTTCATTCGCATGCATACAGACCTCGTGTTTATACCAAATCAAACTTCTGTACATTCTGATGAAGTCTCATCTAAATTATGTTTTGCATAATTTTCGTATTTATATACTTTATTGTGATATATGTGAGAAATATGAAAATAAATTGAAATGAAATGAAAAAAAAATATGTCATCACATCAAAATAAAAAAGGAATTGTCCCGAAGTAGCTTATACCTTACACAATTTTTCAGACAGCATGTGCGGCAAATAATAATACCTGTGCTTATGTTGTTTTTTGGTATTGATTTTTATTTTCTTTTTTAAGAATTCGCGAATCACAAATGGACCTCGAATTAAACGAGTGCTGTTCGTAATTCCGAAGGTTCGCTATTCCGAAGGTTCGTTATTCCGAAGGGTCGTTAATTCGAAACACACACATTCCCTATACCTAGAGGTTAGTTAATCCGAAAATGAAAAAGGGTTCGTTAATCCGAACATTTGTGGCGGCGTTATTCTGAAGGTTCGTTATTCCGAAGATTCGTTAATCCGAAAATTAAATTCGGAAGAATGAACCTTCGGAATAACGAATCTTCGGAATAAAGAGCCTTCGGAATAACGAACCTTCGGAATAACGAGCTGTAACCGAATTAAACAACACTCGAATATGTCCCCATGCGCTAAGATAATATTGGTGCACATGAAGGCCTGTGCGTCAATTCGCGAAAACAATAATGTTCGAGACCTCCTCATTCGCGAACCGGTATACAGTATCAAAATGATGGGCAGGGTGGTGAGATTTCAAAATCATTTCATTGTTGGTCTGCTGCCATCTATCGTTTTTAATTAAGTTAGCTGTTATCCCACGCAGCTGCAAACGATCTGTTTGCAGAGATTGAGAGAGCCTCTCAAGCAAATTTCACTCAATGAAATCGATCTATTCAGAAGCGTCGGGGAATTCGTACAAAAGTTGAAGATAATAATTCCAATGCTACAAAAATGAAGTAGGGCTTTATCGTGGGAAGTCATCAACATGAATTTATAACATTTGAGGAAGTCACTGCCTCAAGGGGCACGGTATTATAAACTTGTCCAGAGCCGACATTCTCACAAAATCCCATTCTTGTGGGCTGAGAACCGACTTCAAGCAGCATGCATTGCATGTATTACTGTTTTTTTAATAGAAAACATAAAGCTATACAATAAAAATTCTGTAAGTGTAAATGTGACTTGACATTTGAAGACCTGAATATAAAAACGACCCAAGTCCAATTTTTGGCCAAATTCAGTTTGACATGGGAAATTGTATAGCTTATGCATGGACTCATCTTGTGTACAAATGATAAATCCTAATTACCCCCGGAAGTGCCTGAAATGAATGAGTTAAATCTTATATTAATGTAAGAATGAAGGACTTGGGTCATTCTTACATTCATATAATAGCGCCCTCTCTCATCCATCCCTCATCTGTATAGCAGAATATCATGTATATGAATCAAAGAACGACCCAAGTCCATATGAATCAAAGAACGACCCAAGTCCACCACACAAAATGGCCTCTCCACAATTAATGTAAATGTTAATTGGCATAATAACATATGTTCTAATTTGTATATACAATGTTGCCTCCCCATCACAGTTAAATAGAATATTATTGGACAAATAAAAAAGATGTGCAGTTTTTTTTTAGTTTACTCGAAATGGTCTTCTATGGACTTGGGTCGTTCTTATATTCATACTCATTTGCATTATTACCCTTGGCGGCTTGTTCCTCATACTTATTGCGAAAGGGTGGGCTTCAGAAAATTTATTCATGTTGGTTTTAAGGCATGTGTATAGGCCGGGATAAGATAAACGTCCACATCACGGTCTTTTCTTAGTGATTGTGCCATGTCTGCCAGGGTTATAGGCTACGCTTTTAGCCATGAAGGGGGTTGGGTTAGTGTAAGGTTTAGGGTTAGGTTATAGGGTTAGGATTAACAGGGTTAGGGTAAAGGTAAACACGTTAGGGTTACGGTTTATGGAATTTGACTTGACCCTTGCCCACTCCCATACCCCCCCCCCCTTGTTTGCAACCCTCCAAACGTTCTGTTTCCCTTGAGAGTAATAATAATAATAATAATAATAATTAGACAAATTTGTATAGCGCAGCTACTATGTAAATATACTCTATTGCGCTGTGATGTAACAGAGCTCCTATCACTGATTAGACACACGGAAATAAATAACAAATTAATCAAAGGCTTCTGAAAAAAGATAAGTCTTCAATAAAGATTTGAAGACAACAAGTGATGATGCCTTCCTCAGTTTCTCAGGTAATTTATTCCAAAGTTTTGGAGCAGCACAGCTGAAGGCACAGTCCCCTAAAGTTACTTTCGTTTTTAAGTGAGATTGCTTTAGAAGCAACTTATCCTGTGTACTTCGTAAATTATGAGAATATGAGTGTGATTTCATTGATATCAATTCTGATAGATAACCAGGTGCTTGACCATACAATACTTTATAAACGAGTATCAAAATTTTAAATACAATTCTCTGTCTTACTGGCAACCAATGTAACTTCTTCAAAACAGGTGTATATGTGAAAATTTTGACGAGCTGAACACAAGTCTCGCACATGCATTCTGTACACGCTGAAGCTTGGTTATCTGTGAATCTGGTAAACCAAACAATAGCCCATTACAATAATCAAGCCTATTGCTAATGAATGCGTGAACAAGAGTTTCAGCGTCTTCCTGGCTCAAATATCTACGAATGTGACGCAAGTTATGCAACATATAAAAAGCAGACTTGCATGTGGTTGGTATATGCTTCTCCATGTTTAAACGAGAATCAAGCCATATACCCAGGTTTTTCACAGAGCTCGATGGTTTAACTTCCAAATCTCCAACTGATATCTTACTAATATCCAGCTTTGCTACTTGTCTTGGTGTCCCCACAACAAGAAACTCAGTCTTTCCATCATTAAGCATTAACTTATGTTTGGACATCCAAGAACGGACATAACATATACAGGATTCTAAGTTTGAAATACTATCAATGTGTTGTTCACTATCAGGACTGAAGGAAATATACAACTGTGTATCGTCAGCATAACAATGACAAGAAATATTCGGGAAACAACATTGAATACCCTTGATCAGATTACTTGTATAAAGTGTAAAAAGAAGGGGCCCAAGGCGTGACCCCTGAGGCACCCCGTATGGAACATCAAAATTCTTTGACATTACATCCTCTATCATAATCTTTTGCTGTCTGTTAAAAAGATAAGACTCAATCCATGCAAGGACAGACTCACTCATGCCAAAAGATGAATGTAATATTTTCACTAATATCCCATGATCGATAGTATCAAATGCAGCACTTAGATCGAGCAATACCAAAAATGTTACCTTTTTATCATCAATTGCCAATAAAATAAGTCATTACTAGACTGTGGACGTTCGCAAGAACATTTTTGTCAGGGGAAACACATTAATAGTATCATGTTCAGTAATGTTCAGTGGAGCTTGCAAGCGAGAGAACGCAGCGACCGATGGGGGGGGGGGGTACGGGGGTTGGTTATCCCCCTTTCATTTTTATCACTGAAATTAGACATTTGGTGGCAGATTTTTTTTTCAATCGACGTTAGAAAAATGAACAATCAAGTATGCAATGCGAATTATTAAATTGGAGCTGTCACCTCTAATTGTTTTTTTTTCCTTTCTGAGTCTGAGTTTTCACTATATTGACTGAAGAAGAGAGTGAGGATGGGCGTAAACCCTCCCATACAAGGGATCTTTTTGTAATCAATAATCTGCAGCATACATTTTTTGGCAGAGCAATATTAAATCAAAGAGTAAAAGGTAATAATATTCAAGGACAATATGAATGGCTAATAGTTTTATCGTTGAGTGCGCGCGTCTTCACATTCATCTGTAGTATGTCTAATTTAAGACTGACCCAGCTTGGTAAATAAAGAAAATACAGTAAACCTCGCTTAAGTCGACAACTTGCTTAAGTCGACACGATAAAAAAGTCCCGATTTTTGCCTTTGTTATTCCTTGAAAATTTCTTCGTCTTAGTCGACATTTATAAGTTGACAACTCGCGTAAGTCGACCTGATTTTTGAGTGTTAATTCGCTCGTCTAAGTCGACATAATTTTTTCGCTCAAAATCTTATCGCCATTTTCTGAAAAAGAATTGTTTTCCCGCTCCGATTCGGAGCATTTCTAATCGGTAATTCGCTAGTGTACGGTGCGGTAGCGTTCGCGCCATGCGTCCATTGTCTTTTACGCCAGAATAGAAAGGGCATACACTCATTTACACTGGAGAATTACATGTGTTACCCAATGCAGTTCACTTTCCCCCCTTTTCTCCTTCTCGTCATTCTCAAAACGCACAAGTTTTGTACACCTATAGGTCCTAGTAGAGAATCATTATCAGAACATGAAATAGGTGTTTCCGTTTATCCGAATATTCTAACGTTAATTATTCCGAAGCGGCATTAGAAACCTGGGCCCGTTTTTAGAAAATGCAACTACATCTACTTAAATACCACTAAGAATCAAATGTAGGTGTATCAAATCACGAGCAACTTTGTACATAAACGCAAGTGCGTTGCTGAAAAGGCTTGCGTTTGATAATCATATGAAACTAGAGAATAGTTGTACGAACCTGAAACTCAATTGCGTTTAAACGCAACTCTAAAAATCAAATGAAGTCCATCAAATCACGCGCAACTCTGTATTCAAACGCAAAAGCGTTGCAGAGAAGACTTGCGGTTTTCGTTACAAATTAGAAACTGTGTTTCTACGGAGATGCGTTATTGTTGAAAAGTCTTGCATTATTTTTTATTTCGTACGCAAAATCAAAAATTAAACGCAACTCTGAAAATCAAATGCATTTGCAAGTCCATCATATCACACGGAACGCTGAAAAGACTTGCGTTTGATAATCATACGAAACTAGAAAATTGCAGGGAACTTTAAAAAAAAAAAACTCAATTGCGTTTAAACGCGGTTCTAAAAATCAAATGCAAGTCCATCAAATCACACGCAACGCTGTATTTACACGCAAGAGCGTTGCAGAGAAGACTTGCAGTTTTTGTACGAAACTAAGACTGCGTATAAACGCATCTCTAAACATCTACGGAAGTGCGTTATTGTTGAAAAGACTTGCATTATTTTTTACTTCGTACGCAAAATTAAAAATTAAACACATCCCCGAAAATCAAATGCAAGTCTTTCAAATCACACGGAACGCTGAAAAGACTTGCGTTTGATAATCATACGAAACTAGAAAACTGTACGAAACTTAAACTCAATTGCGTTTAAACGCAATTCTAAAAATCAAATGCAAGTCCATCAAATCACAAGCAACGCTGTATTTAAAACGCAAGAGCATTGCAGAAAAGACTTGCGGTTTTTGTACGAAACTAGAAACTGCGTTTAAACGCATAAAAACATATACGGAAGTATGTTATAGTCGAAAAGACTTGTATTATTTTTTATTTCGTAACGGAACTTTCGCCGTGACCGAACTTAGTCTGTACTAGCACGGGAAAGACATTACAACATTTACACGTTTCAAACTACCGAAACGCATGCTGCTTCACGAAATGTCAGTGAAAAAATAGTAGCTAATTATTGTTACAGTTCGCTATGCCAGAGGTTTAAATCTCAGTCCAAAGTTAAATTAGTCCGACGATGGAAAGAGATTTGTTTTTACGAAGGTAAGTAATCCGAAAGATGTCGTTTTCGGATTAACAAACTTTTCTTCTTCATTTTATTTCAGACTGGACCGCGCCGTACAGAGCGGTGAATGTTGCGAATCGGAGCGCGATAACAATTCATTTTCAGAATATATGGCAATAAAAATTTAAGCAAAACAAATATGGCGACTTAGGGAAGGAACATCACACATCCTATTTCAACTCAGTCGGCACTGAAAAATTATCTCGACAGAATCATACGAATTCACACGCATAACTTCGCAGCAACGCACTTGAATTTAAATCGCAAAGTTACATGCAATTTGGGGAATATGCGTTTGATTATTCAAATCAAATTTAAAACGTACAGTGTCTAGAAACGGGCCCAGGTTTCCGATCCCGCTCTCTCAAAATCTCTCTAGAGATTTGGGAATTGCGCGTTGTCGTTACTAATCCGCGCGAGATTTATGCATCAACTAAAACATAATTGTTGCTAATGTCAGTAGGTATGTTTTGGCGGCAAAAGGAGTAAGATTTAGGTAGCGATCCGCATCGTGATCTTACGCTGTATAGGGGGAATTAGTTTTCATTTATAAATCGACAAAACGTCGACTTATACGCGTAAGTCGACTTTCGCGTAAGTCGACGTGTTTTTCTCAGTCCCGATTATGTCGACTTACGCGAGGTTGACTGTATAATATACAGTTGTCCAAACAAGGTAAACTGCCCAGTCATTTGCGCAAATTGGGATGTGAGCTGTAATTTTCTTGTGAATGGTTATGGTTATTTTCTGTAATTATTGTGATTGTATGAAAATATCATTCCACCTTTTATTTCTACTTTTTCTGTGATTAATTCTAGCTGTCATACACTGTAAAAACATCGGTGTTAGATTTAACATCACGGGTGTTAAATCTAATACCGATCAAACTTCAATAAAGGACCACACACACAGGTGTTAAAAATGCACTGTGATGGTGTTGAAAAGTGTTCACCTGACACTTCGTCGTGTTAATTTGACACTGTACCTGGTGTTATTTTGACACTGTACTGGTGTTAATTCAAAAATGACACCACATGGTGTTGATTTGATATTTGTTGGTGTTAATATCTGGTTTAACACCCGTCCAGCTTCAATAAGAGACCACACCAGCTGGTGTTACTTTGGTGTAAATTTATTTTCACATTTTTTCAAATATCTATTATTTTAATGTACAATTCTTGATCGTCTTGTTTAAATTAAAAATCAACAAGAAGTGCAGTTACTAAGAAACTCTTCAAAAAACAGTTTAAAATTTGGAAATGACACTCGGAGGTGTTAATTTAACACCATAAATGAGCACCGAAAATTTAACACCAGCTCGGTGTTCACTATTTAACATCGGACATTTTGCAGTGTATAACTATTGTAATATATATATAGGCCTATATATATATATATATATATATATATATATATATATACATGTATAATACATGTGGGTCAGAATTTTGAACGATGTACAATTGAGCCAAAACAATCATACTAGGATTTTCCCAGAGGAACAAGTTTTTATTCACCGCGGAAGTTTACCATGTCCAGAGCAGCGAACGTCCGTGAGGAAGAGTACTGCTCATACATTTGAATACCATTTAACATAGCTTCCAACGATCTGATTCAGTTCAAAATCGTAACGAAATATGTTAAGGAACATGTGTATGTGTTAGGAGAATATTAAGCTTGTAATCTTAACAAGTACGTAATGGTAGAAAACTGATGATTTAACCAAATTCGTCATTTCTATTGAAATATTACTCTTCCGCTAAACGCTTTCTCAAGTTTACGCGCATTTCATAGAAACTCAATATTTCGACCTCTTATATCACTATCCCATATTTCAATCCTTACTCCCAAATAATAAGATACTTTTTTAAAGATGTATCTGATCTAGGCAGTCTCTATAACCCAACAGACATAGCATAGTTTTCATCACGGAGGTTCGCATATTAGCTCACGGACGTTCAGAACAAACAAGATATTGAACAATGCAGCTCTCTTGAGTTGGAAACGCATTCTATTCACAACAAAAAGCGATTTCATGTCGAGAACAAACTCCTCTGCAAAATCCTGAATAAAATTTTACCAATTATAAACGCTTGTTTATCTTCCCATGCTGAGGAATCAAAGAAAACAATTTTTCCATCTCTCGCAAATGAACGTACAAACGTACATGCAATCTCAGTGACGTAGTCCATCCTTGAGAACGAATATATTTATCAAACTTTCGTTATCATGAAGTAAAGATTCAGGTCCTAAATTTGTTATCTCAAGTCTACAATGCAAATTTTGCTTATAACGAACACGATCACAGCTAAATATGACAAAGAAGTGACATAGAAAAAACAAAATAAATACGAAGTTTAGCTGGGGAG
This sequence comes from Diadema antillarum, assembly GCF_040938485.1. NCBI lineage: Eukaryota > Metazoa > Echinodermata > Echinoidea > Diadematoida > Diadematidae > Diadema > Diadema antillarum. Next base: position 109,003 of record NW_027272552.1, on the reverse strand, counting down.
GGCAACGAATACGTTTCAATGTGTATAGGAAGAAGTCCCTCTGCATTTGCTCCTTGTGTTACACACTGTTACCGAGGAGAATTTGTGTTATCATATTAGTCAGAAATGATATTAGGTTCGATACTCCGAAGTTTCATCATAACAAGACACAGTAAGTCCATATAACTTGGATGGATGTTTGTGACTTCGATATTATACAATTTGATTCGCTCTAACAAACATTTTGTAGCGCGTCATGTCGGAGGCTCGTTATTCATTATACAGTTTTTCAATCTGGAAATTGATAAAGGTTCATATAAACATGAAGCTTTTTATTGGGTAAATGATAGGAATCTCCGAAGGTTAAGGGAAAGGTTTGTTTATTGGAACATGAAAAATCAGGCTCGTTTATCCAAATGTGAAGAAACAATCAAATCCTCTAGATTTCAAAACCTCATAATAATCGTTTTCACCTAAACGAATATCAGGCCCATTCCACTTTTAAAAGAACGGACCTAAACAATAGTGAACCTAACAAACTTTCGGAATAAGAACATTTTTAATAAGAAACCTCTTGAATAAATAACTACGAACCTCTTTTTTTTATTTTCGGAATAAAAAACCTTTGGACATTCGGAGTAACGAATCTTTGGAAGAGCGAACGTATCAAAGTGCGACCTTAAACCTATCACTAAATCATAACATTTTTAACATGTGTTTCAAATTAAGCAAAAACAAAAACAAAAAACCACACACACACAAACAACTTGACGATCTCTCTGTCTCTTAAATGTAAAATGAAAAAAAAATATCTGGGACAGAATTACAAATCAACATTGCTTTTCATTGATGAGTATAAAAAAAAAAACCATGTCATGATAAACGGAGGATTTGTGTGTTTTCATCAGACAATAATTGTTTACTGCATTATATTTGTTTGCTTATGACGACATTTCGATGAAAAAAAATGAACCAATAAAAAAAAAAGAGCTCCTCCAGAGGAATCCGGTATAACGGGAGTGCACTGGCAATTCTTTTCTCTGTGTGTTGGAGCTCGTTCTCTTCTCCGTTTCTTCTGATTTTCATTCAACTGCTTCCACGTCCTTTTGAAACTTTTCCGTTTCTTCCTAACACATGCCCAATACAGACTTCTTTCGTCATTTCATCATTTTTGTTTCAATATATCCTGAATGTGGCTGCGTAGCACTTTCCGGATTTGTTTTCTTTTCTTTTCTTTTCAGTTTGGTCGCAGCATGTTCAGGCTACTTAGGGAATGAGAGAAAAATCGCTGTGAAGAGAAAAATAAGAATGTATTAAGGCATAAAATATCATTACAATTACAGCGAACGTCCGTGATGGAGACCAAAACTGGATGTGTTCTGTTTGAGATGGCAGCTACCTTTAATACTCAAAAGATATACACGGGGAGCATCTGTCACTAAAAAGTGGCACTGTTCCTCTTTCTCCTACTATGTAATCCATGGACTTATGCTACGAACGAACATCCGTGAACAAAACGTTTTCCTTTTGTTAGTCCAGGTAAATTGAGTGCTGAACGTTATTCACTTTTAGGTATGAGAGACTCAGTGATAATATTTTCAAGTAACATTAACTTAATGTGCAGTGATATATTTGTAATTATCACAAATTTCTTTTCTCGGACCGAACGTCCATGAGCGAAACTTTCAGAACCTAAGTCAGAGCGAATTGTCTCCAAAACCTCGTCACAAAGAAATTTAAAAGCACAGAAATGACAGATTACGCAAAATTCCATTTTCCTATAACTTGGTTTTCAGCCCTGTCAGTGTTAAGCTGTTTTTAGAGTGAAAACAAGCGTAAAATTGTGAGTAAATTTTCAACTGTTTGTTCATCATGATCACATACCGCCTTAAAAATTCTGAAACTACTGCTCTAAACTCATTGTTTACTTTGTAAAACTTTATTTGTCGCTTTTGGAGCTAGAAGTTTTAAAGAATAAAGGACACTTTCGGGACAAATTATCTCCATCTGTCGCATTGCATACATCACAGACGTTCGCTGATAGGTTCGTTCTACTGCTAGGGTCATGTTCCAGGACGGGTAACTAATCGGCAGAGAGTACCTAGCCTTCCTAACTCTTTCAGAATTTGAAAAGGTATTGTCAATGCAAATTATAAGAAATTTGATATCCTATCAACATATATATTGCTCAGAGGGGGATTAGGAGGTGAATTTTCAGAGATAATATTAATTATTTGCTTGGTTTTCGGTGAATCGTTTGGTCCAAAAACTGCAAACGAGCTCCAGTCCGCTCCAAACATGACATGCAACTCCTCGGCTAGAGAGTCAGAGGTAAAATGTATATACCTTCGCCATCAAAACAAGATGGTGCCCCACTCGATAACGTTTTAGTCATCACGGACGTTTTGTTTTTTCCTCGGAGGTTCGTCTAAAAATGTAACTTCGCTTCGCATTTGACAAGGGATGGACAGAAACTCATAAAACAATGATATCGTGTTGCTAGATCTTAGTTGATTACGACTCAGAACAATATTGCCAATAACGTTAAATGGGCTACGATCTTTATTAGTAAATATAGCGGAAGCACGTCCGTGACGAAAACTGAGTATAATTTTGCATAAAAGAATGTTACGTCCTATGTACAGCCAGCAGACGTACATTTTTTGCAGGATATGTTCATTAGGTGGAACACCAAATTTTTGTATACATTAATTACAGTTGGGACAACAAAGTAGAATTTGCAGCAACGATATAGAAATAAAAGCATCACAGACGTTCGTCTGTTTAGGGCTTTCATATTTCAATTGTTCTCTGTAATTTTATACGTGCTCATAAAGTTCTTATAATTTTGTGGTACATACCCATGATACGTATGTCAGATCCAGAACATGGTCAGATATTAGATGCCACGTACCAAAAAAGGCACATTATTGGTTTAAAAAAACATTTTTTTTGGTGAAAATAGCGTTTTTACCGTATTTTTACGCTTTAAAGGGGAAGGCTAGTAACTGATCAGTGGGAATCAGTGGAAATGCTGGGAGATGATTGTTCCAATCCTTATGGGATTCATTCAAGAGTTCATTGTATATCTATTGTTGTGTGAAAATGATTTGCTTCAGAATGGTCTCATATTCAAGTAATGTGCAGTTTAATGCTTCCAGGTTAGCGTCCCTGGTCAGTGACGGAGCATTAATCTACACATTACTTGAATATGAGACCGTTCTGAAGCAAATCATTTTCACACAACAAGTCCTTGTCAAATGCAAAATGTCAGTCAAAAGTCAACCAAACCATTATATTGCCTGAAAGGAAATTTACCAGGCTTTGAGATGACACGAAAGAATCTGGCTTCGTAGATCATCCTGGTGTGTTCTAAGGGAAAGAGTGTCATTGTGTGCGAAAATGGGCAATTGCCATCGTTCAAAATTCTCACCCATTTATGACCGTGCATCATAAAACGAACAAAAAAGTCGCAGCCACAGCCACACACACGTGAGGACTCAATAAAGGTGGAACGGGTCAACCAATTGGATTTTCATATGTGACCGTGCACCACAAAACGAACAAAAAGTCGCATACAGTGATTTTGTGTGAGGACTGAAAATAGGTGGAATGGATCAACCTAACCAACCTTGAGTTTTTCATATTTTCTGAAAGAGAAAGTCTTTTTCTATATTAAAGTTTGGGATCATAAAACAAACAGGAACTTGTGTTTTCAGAAGTTTTTTCTCGAACACTTTTTGGTGGAATAGTGTGATTAGTCGTTTCTCATAGAACCCTCTTCCCATTTCTCAAAAACCCTGTCCATTACACTTCACTTTCAACTCCAATAACTTTGAAGAGAATAATGCTACTGCATTGAAAGTTGGTATTAATCATGTGCAGAATGTGCTAATGAAGCATGGTCAATTTCAGCTTAATCTAATAATCCCTTCATTGTTGTTGCTCCGGTGGTCCACATCCTGTTTTTTGTTCAATTCATCCCAGAGATAGCGTAGCTTGGTAGTGATTAAAGAACAAATCCACCTTCATATACATAAGGATTGAGAGAATGCAGCATTATTAGTAGAACACATCAGTGAAAGTTTGAGGAAAATTGGACAATCCGTTCAAAAGTTAAGAATATTTTAAGTATCTGCGCAGTCACTGCTGGATGAGGAGACTACTACAATGTATGATGTCACATGCGAACAACTATATAAGGAAAATAAAAAGAGAATTTCACAAAACTTTACTTTTTGAATAAAGTGCACATTTCTTCGACTTGCTACTGACGTATGTTAAGGGTAATATTAATTTATTCCCCATGCCTTCTGAAAGAGAGAAGTCAAGTGTTCTTTTGTTATGCGAGAAAAATGAAAATAATTTATGATAGTTTTCTTTATTCTTTCTTCATATCGTTGTACTCATGTAACATCACAAGCTATAGTAGTCTTTTCATCCAGCCGTGACTGAGCAGAAACTTCAAAAATTCATAACTTTTTTAACTGATTGTCCGATTTTGCTCAAACTCTCACTGATGTATTCTACTAATATTGCTGCATTCACTCAACCCACATGTCTATGAAGGTGAACTTGTCCTTTAAGCACCTGAATACATCCTGTACTTCAGAGCCTGTTTTCTCAGTTCACACTTTCCAGAGTGTGTCATTTTTTTTTTCCAACAGTTAGATAGGTTAGAAGTATCCATTTAAATTGAGTTATACATCATTTTAAAGCTTGGAGACTGCTGCTCTTTCAGAATCTACTCTTAACTCAAAATCCATGTCTGGCGACTTTTTGTTTATTTTGTGATGCAGGGTCACATATTTCCTGAAAGAGCCACTGTTGCGACACGGATTGTCGCCCCTACACGGATTGTCGCCTCCTGCTCGGGGCGACAATCCGTGATGCTTGTGCAGTTCCCAGTTTTTGACCTCGAAGGCGACAATCCGTGTTGGCAAAAAATTTGTTGCGACACGGATTGTCGCCCCGGGCTCGGGGTGGTTCCTCCGGTGTAAGCTTTGGTGGGATGGGTATGACTGGTAAGTTATGCGCGCGCGCGCGCGCGTGTGTGTGTGTGTGTGTGTGTGTGTGTGTGTGTGTGTGTGTATTGTGAGCTGCATGATATGTGATGTGTATGATTTGTTGTGTGTGTGTGTGTGTGTGTTTGTGTGTGTGTTTGGAGTATAATAATACAATATGTAGAAATTGTGCATGTGTGGTGGTTACATAGTGGTAGTGGTTTGTTTGTCTGTGTGTGTATACGTGTGCCTGTATGCTTACGTGTGTATGTGGAATATAGTGGCGCTACTGTGGCAATACAAACGCCTTCAGAGTGTATGAGCACGTGTTTAAAGAATTCACACCAGCGTTGATCTAAAAATAGTATGGGTGTGTCAACCAAATATCAGCGGTGAGGCGGGCTAGGCGAGAGAGAGACCGAGAGAAAATACATACGAGGGAGGTACCCTCCCCAAATGTTATTTGTCTTTGTTCATTTTTCCCTGCAGTCATTTTCTTCCATCAGTCTTATAAACTAGAACGTCCATACCACTATTCTTTGTCCCAGAATAGGTTTGGCATGCTTTATGCATGAGCGAATAATTTCCACACGCCGTAAAAAATTTGTAAATCGTTACTTGATTTTAGCACAAACGAACTGCCATTGCACACCGCTAATACATACGTAATACAAACAAACACCAACAAACACTCAAACAAACCTCATAATGCAAACAAACCGACTCAACACTTTTTTCCTTGATACTTATTGATTTCATTCAAATCATTCATAAATCGACCCATTCTGGGTGCAACATGAACAAAAAAAAAGTTACAAATGGCAATTCGAAACAAAAGCAAATCCATTTGTCAATTTATACCACAAATAATCTCACTTCAACATAGATAACTCGATTATAGACCAACCCTACTAATAATTTCTTCACGAGAAAGTTTTGACATGTATAGGGCCCTACCAAACCTATATTCCTTGAATATATTGGTTTGGATCATGTAACACCTTCTTACTTACAAGGGCATATACATAAAAAACACACAAATATATTACACAAATCTAGAATGAAATCAGTCATAAAAGACCCCACCACCCCCTCCCCTCCCAAACCGAAACAAATCTAGGGCCTACATCTATCCTAAATATACCAACATCCGTCATACCATTTATAACTATCCTTCTTCAAATCCAATCCCTAACCCACCAACCCCTGATTAAACAAAACCTAAATCATCCCACACCCACATTCACCGACCCAAATACATACATACATACATACACACACACACACACACACACACACACACACACACACACACACACACTCACACACACACGCACACGCACAAACGGACACTAAATTATCATGTGCATGCGCACATACACACTTTCTTGAAACCTCACCATGACTTTTTACATGGCATGTTTGCATGGATGTAGCCATGTAAGTTATGTGTTAGTATTTCAATGATTATGTCCAGAACGATATTACCCAGCAAAATGTGCTTCGAGGGCGGGCGACAATCCGTGCCGGCAGCCCCCTACACGGATTGTCGCCAGGCGACAATCCGTGTAGGGGGCGACAATCCGTGCCGCCAACGCCCGTCACGGATTGTCGCCCCGAGCAGGAGGCGACGATCCGTGTAGGGGCGACAATCCGTGTCGCAACAAGCCACCCTTCTTCAATACATTATTCTGAAGTTTGGGATCATAAAACGATTGGGAAGTGTATTTTCAGCAGTTTTCTATGACCTTTTTTTTTGGTAGAGTAGTGAGCAGCCTAATCTTATGATTCCTTCATTGTTGTTGCTCCGGTGGTTTACACCCTGTTTTTTGTCCCATTCATCGCACAGCTAGCACAGTTTGGTGAAGATTAAGCGCTTGAATAGACACTGTACTTCAGAGTCTCTTTTCTCGGTTCATATGCACACTTTTCCAGAGTGTGTGATTTCTTTCCAATATCTAAATAGGTTAGGAGAGTGCATTTCAACTGAGCTATACATCATCTTAAAGCTCAGTTTGAGAATCTGCCCTTAATACTAAAAATCCATGTCTTGCGACTTTTTGTTGGTTTTGTGATGCATGGTCACATAATAAATCCAAGATTGACCCAACAAAGGAAGGTTGTGCGACGGTTTACCCTTCCCCATTCAACAAGAGCGAGCTTTGCATTTTTAGATTTGAAGCTCAAAAGTGTGATGCACACTTTGACTGAACGTTAAGAGCATTATACATTATTTGTGATTAGGCATATCATAGTGGCTCCCTTTTATTTCACACTTTCCTCTTTGAATTCCCAAATTGAATAAGTGTTGAAAGTTAGTAACTTAGATTGTTAGCTTGCCTGTATACCAGGTTTTGGTAGTCTAAAAAAAATATTTAAGATAATTATACAGTGATATTCGTAAATACTTCCGCTGCGATAATTTTCGTTGGAACGAAATAGAAATTCACTGTGACTTTCTCTACTGACATTTTAAATTTCATAACTCAATTCGCTCTCAGAGTGCTTTCTATAGACTCCAGTATAGTGTCTCATGGTGCAGGCAGTAATGAGTTTTTTGAATTATAACTATAATAATAGTAATAATAATGATGATGATGATGATGATTATAATGATAACAATAATAATAATAATAATAATAATAATAATAATAATAATAATTATTATTATTATTATTATCTTTATAATTATAATGATTTGAATTATAGTCTCAAATGCCTGGTGTTTTATACCGAATGCCCCCCCCCCCCCTTAAAAAAAGAGAGAAATTACAACGGGACCCTCCGCGATGATATCTTAAAAAATAGTGAATCAAGCCAAACACAAAGTCAGGGTATGAAAGTACAACTCATTGTCCACATCGTACAGAAATCCCAATTCGATTTGCTTCAGTGGTCAAAGAGAAATGAGGAATTTTGTAGAGAATGTCAAGAATCTCTTCCCTCCAAGTTATGTCTATTGTGTTCACACACAAAAGCATCGAACTGCTAAACTTGGAAGAATCAGACTTATGACATGCTTTAAAACATTCCACATTTTCTCTGTGACCGCTTAACCAAATTGAATGGGGTCTTCTGCAAATATAGAGTTAAGATGTTACATTTTAAGACCCTGAAGTAGCATTCAGACAGTTTTCATATTGGGTGTTATCAATGCAAACATTTCTTTGTAATTTCTTTTTTTGAGACATAGCCTACTGCACCGTGCGAGCCGACATTACTGTTGTAATAAACATAAAATGCCGCACTTTAGACTGCATAGCAATAATGACTGAGTACATACTATTGATTTTCACGCACTGTTCTATAGACTGCGCGTACTCGAATCATTATTGGAAGCACACACACACAAAAGAGGAAACAAAGAAAAAAAATCTTACTGCAGTTCGGCCTTTGGCCGCGGGAAAAAAAAATCAATTTAACTGTGCATCATTCAAAAACATTATCAGTCTGTAATCATACTTTACAACCTCCCTCATTGAACCTTGTCCTGACGAATGTTTTCTGGCACAGCTTTGTTATCGGATATGTTTTTTTGCCACATAATAAGCGAGTACAGCTGCGCATGGGGAGGGGCGTCACATCTTCGTCAGCCAAGCACTTCTCTCTCCCTCCCCCCCCCCCCCTCTCTCTCTCTTATAATAACTGAATTCAGTTTATCTCGAAAAGGAGAAGTGCACGGAGGGTGCTTAATTCGAGTCCATTTTTGATAATCATTGTAATAACTGTGGTAATATGCCTAGCTACATCGGACATAACGATCATTACTTTCGTCAACTTTCCTTTCTATAACTATACCTTTACCATGATGGCCGAAGGATCTGCCCTCTTTCTGCTTCTGACATTGACCACTTTTGTGTTCTCTGGCTGCGATGAAGAAGGTAATTATGGCTTTGTTTGCACCATTATCCGTCTAAAGGGACAAAGATAGTGTCAGCTGAGGAATACCAGTAAATGATGTAAGTTAAAACTATAGAACTACAGAGAAATCAATAACGTGAATTCATGTCACCTCATCCCTGTATCAGTTTCACGTTTTCTCTCATTTCGCTCAGAGGCATTCACTCTGTATCTGTCAAGCAAATGATTTCCCCTTTTGATTCCCATAGCAAATGTGATCTCTTTCTGATTTGACGCTTCTTTTTCGTCGCTGTTCTCTTGGTAATCATAATATATTGCATTAGTAAAGGTTATGAAAGCAGAGGTTTTAGCGATATAAATGTGTAAAATAAGTCATCAAAATGATTCAGTTTTTCAACTTTAATGAACGAGGTTTACGTTATGTGTGTAATAACAATAAGGCTCGGCAGTCACTATCACATTGAGCATAATCTTCAGTAAGTTTGGGGAACGACATAAATGAAAGGGCTGATGGCAAAATACAAAGTACGAATGTACGATTATTGGTAATATCAGACAAAACTATGCTCTCGACAAGTAATAGATATGCCAGAGTAAAACCGATCCTGTTTGCATGGTTTATACATTAGATCTAAAATTTAAGACTTCCTCCTCACTAAAAAAAAGAATAGAAATAAAAATACATAAATGAAAATAACACAATTTTCTGTCACACTAAATTACAGGGAATATACGAAAACCCCAATTAGAATTGCATTTCACAGTTTTGCGTATTCTGTTAACTCCCCCCCCCCCCCCCGAAACACCCCCCCCCCCCACAAAAAAAGAGAGAAAAAAAGAGGGGAGTGACATACAATGTATCAGGGTTAGTATGTAATTCGGTGTAAATCCCAACACAAGAATCAGGTTATACAAATCGGTGATAATTATTAAGGTGGTAAGTAGTGTATAAGAATGTCCCAGGAAGATACCTTGATGCCAATGTCAGGTAGGAAAGAGCACACACAATTAGGATTTGTTGTAAAAATTCCAAATGGGAGTGAAAATCTGAAAAAGAAAACAGTCACGAAAGATTTGGGGGAATTGATTTTAATTATTAGTTGAATAGAGCTTGGCATACAAGTAGAATAACTAGCACATGTGAATACCAATTTGCTAGTGGGATCATTTCTTTTTTTCATGTAACAAGGTACGTTGATCCCCTGATATACAGACAGATAGATAGATAGATAGATAGATAGAGAGAGAGAGAGAAAGAGAGAGAGAGAGAGAGAGAGAGAGAGAGAGAGAGAAAGAAATTCCGTACGTCAATGGTGAGGTTATATTTCTGATGTTCTTTTTCTTATTATTATTTGATGAAAATCAGTTGTCGACTTACTTCACTGTAGTCTTATATGCCACTTTATTTCATTTTTTAAAAAATGAGCGTAAGTTATCTATACTTTTGCCACAGACCGTTTGTAGTAACTTTGTGATTAAGAAGAATTGAAAAAATATATGTACATCTTAGAAATAGGCTAAATCGAATGAAAGGACATATTAATTGCACTCAACCGAAAACAGTGCAGTATTCGAAGTGGATCATTTGGGTTATCTTAATATAGTTGTATTTGCTGGAATTTTGCAAAGCATAGCAAAGTATAAGAGAATTTGTGTCATTAACACTGATATACGTTTTACTTTTATTCAAGTTACCTTCTAAAGCATGATCACTAATGCTGACTCTAAATGGACAGTATAGTATTGGGTTTAGGTGAGGATTCAGCTGTAAACGTTTTGCGAGATATTTAGAAACCGCTCTATAAAAAACAAACAAGCAAACAAACACACATACAGTTCTGAGGGAAATCAAAAGTTTCTTTGATTGAAAGCGATTTTGAAATGACTGAGATATCCAAAAAGAATGTAAAACAAAGGGATCCTCAGAAAAGTCGTTTCCTGTTGCATCCTAGTAGGATCCGTAATTCTTTTTGATATCTCGGCAATTTCAAGAACAATTTTCATCAAATAAACTTTGAATTCCTCTAGAAATTAACATGTTCCTTCATATTTCATAAGAGGTTTCTCATTATCTCACAAACACACACACACACACACACGCACACACACACGCACACACACACACACACACACACACACACACTCACAAAAGTTAAACAATGGGAAACCTGCTATCCCTTTAAAGGACAAGTGCACCTTCATAAACATAAGGATTGAGAAAATGCAACAATATTAGTAGAACACATCAGTGAAAGTTTGAGGAAAATTGGACAATCGATGCAAAAGTTATGAATTTTTTAAATTTTTGTGTTGGAACCGCTGGATGAGGAGACTACTACAGCTTGTGAGTCATATGCGTACAACAGTATAAAGTAAATGTAAAAGAAAATTCAACATATTTTCATTTTTTTCGCATAATAAAAGAGCACTTGACTTGCCTCTTTCTAAAGGCAAGGGGAATAATATTACCCATAACATTTGTCGGTAACGAGTCAGGGGAATGTGTACTTTTTTCAAAAGATGGAATTTTGTGAAATTCTCTTTATATTTTCCTTATATTGTTGTACGCATGTGACATCTAAGTTATTCATACACTGCAGTAGTCTTCTCATCCAGCAGGTACTGCACAAAAACTTCAAAATTCATAACTTTTGAACGGATTGTCTGATTTTCCTCAAACTTTCAATGATGTGTTCTACTAATATTGCTACATTCTCTCAATCCTTATGTTTATGAAGGTGAACTTGTCCTTTAACATTCAAGAAAAAAAAAAGGCTGAATATGAGTGAAGGCAATATATCAGCCCCCTCCCGGGGTCATCCCACGAGACCGACACCCACGAGTCATACGGTCCACGTAACGAGACCGACATCAAAAATAGGTCCATGAGTCATACAGCCCATGAGTTATACGGCTCAGGAGTCATACAGCCCATGAGTTCGACACTACGCACAAAAGGCTCACGAGACCGACACGATAAGCAACGAAAGCCCACGAGACCAGCACTACATAATTAAGGCCCACGAAACAGACAGTACGCAAAAGAGGCTCACGAGCCCGACACTAGGCAAAGAAAGCCCACGAGACCGACACTAGGCAAAGAAGGTTCACGAGACCGACAGGATGAACAGCGCCATCTACATGTCAATGGATGTACCTGTACAGGGTGTTCAAAGGGGAAAATTACATACTGGCGGGTGCAATTTCATTAAGCTGTCGAGCGAGAGATTGTTTATACTAACTAATAACCGCACCATCTACATATCAACGACATTAAAATAATATGTATTTCTACACGTGTGGCTTATAGGGGGCAGTTCTGTCACGCTACGGGGAGCGACATTGTTACCATTTTTTTCTTTTCTTTTTTTTTTGTAGAATTGTCCTCTTCAAAGGACCCCCCCCCCCCCCCAAAAAAAAAAAAAATGAAAAAGTGACAGAGGACAAGAACGATGAGTGGTTTACTTTTAGATGCTATCATGCTTTATTTAGTAGGCTTTCCTAATTTCTACTGAGACAGTGGACAGGATCTATTTTTTTTTTTCGCCCTTTTCCTTGCCGCACAAGTTAAGTAGGCCTTATTAGATATCCTTTCTGCCTGCTTTTACACGCTTGCTTAGAGTTCAATTTGTAATTTTCTCTTTAACTTTAATGTATGAAATTCAACGGATGAAAACGATTCTTTTATCGCAGCGATTCACTTCGATTTCACTATAAGCTTGTGTTTGTAAAATTATTCTTCTCAAAACAATACATTTTTTATAAAACAGAAAAGTTCATTTCATGGATGCATCTTCTTTTTCCGAATTCTTAACGCTACCTTAATTGACAATTACGTGATTTTCTGTGATTTTTCATTATTTCAACGCCTTTGCAGATGACTAGCCCCCTCCCCCCCCCCCATATCATGTAAAGCAGGTGTGCACTACAACATTTACCATTTTGTGAATCATTTTCTTGTAGTGAACTTCATTTTATACCTGGGTATTTTTCTAGTTGGCTGATCTGAATGTCCACATCATTTTATTTCTGTTTTCTAAGTAGGTATATACCGCGATGGACTTTGCAGATAGAAAAACGAGGGTGTCTTGGCATTTTCGAAATTAATGTTGAAACATCTCATGCACTTTTACTGAATTTTGTTTATTTTTTTCACAAACACTCACATACGCAAACACAATTAAAGATATTGAACCGTTCAGGGGGTGAGGGAGGGCAATTGACGGGGTAATACCCTAGGAACTTTCCTTTTCCATCTCTTATACCTTCGTTATGCCATTATCTGGACACCCTATACAATTAATTGGTATATAAGGGGCGCTGTTCATCCTGTCGGTCTCGTTGGCGTTCTTTGCCTAGTGTCGGTCTCATGAACCTCTTTTGCCTAGTGTCGGTCTCGTGAGCCTTTTAAGTGTAATGTCGGCCTCGTGGGCTTTCTTTGCTTAGTGTCGGTCTCGTGAGCCTTTTGTGCGTAATGTCGAACTCATGGGCTGTATAACTCGTGGGCTTATTTTACTTGATGTCGAACTCATGGGCTTAATTTACTCAGTGTCGAACTCGTGGGCTGTATAACTGGTGGGCTGTATGACTTGTGAGCTGTATTACTTGTGGGCTGTATGACTCGTGGGTGTCGGTCTCGTGACGTGCACCCCCTCCCCTCCCCCTCCCCCCACAAAAAAAAAGAAGAATACGCTGATTATCGCAGTACGAAAAGTACACAATTGACACCATGAAACAGGGAAGCGCTGAACTGTCAACTTAACACAGTCATAATCTTAAAAAAGCAAAATGATGTTCAGTAGTAACGATAGAGGTGTAATTGTGGGAAATGGGTTTAATACATTTTTACAACGTGGTTGCATAGACAGGCCAAACTGCACTGGAAGATATCAAACATAATCTTTGCCTCTCACCCTCTGTGAGCCATATCTATTCTTGTTCATTTTAGGTTTGTGTGTGAAATTTGTGGATATTAATGACTCACTAGCACATAAGAGGCTTATGGCAGATTGCAGTCTTATCTTCCCTTTATAAATATTCAAAGGTCATTCATGCTTTGTCTGATGTTTGTAGGCCGAGTATGATTAAGTCAACAAATTGAGTAAGCCATAACGACAAGTTCCTTAGGTTCAACATTAACTTAAAAGACACGTCCACCATCATAGATATGTGGATTGAGTGAATGCAGCCATATTGGTAGAACACATCAATGAGGAAAATCCGTTCAAAAGTTATGGATTTTTGAAGTTTTTGCTCGGTCCTTGCCGGATAAGAAGTCTACTACAGCTTATGATGTCACATGTGTAGAACGATATAAAGAAAATGATATCATAAAGAAAATTTAACATAATTATTGTCACTTTTCTCGCATAATAAAAGAAAACTTGAATTGCCTCTTCCAGAATGCAGAAGGAATAATCATTACCCTTAACATACGTCGCTGACAAGTCGAGAAAATGTGCACATTTTTCAAACTGAAATGTTGTGAAATTCTGTCTATTATTTACTTATATCTTTTTATACACATGTGACATCATACACTCTATAGTAGTCCTCTCATCCAGCAGTGACTGCTCAGAAACTTCAATTTTTTTGTACCTTTTCAACAAATTGTCCGCTTGTTCCCAATCATTTATTGATGTGTCCTACTAATATTACTCTAATTGCTAAAACCACATGCATATGAAGGTGGACTTGCCCTTTAAAGTCACACGTAGGCAACGTTTTGTCAACAATTCTAAACAGTATGCAGTCAGACATAATGGTTTGTCAATAAGGGTGAAGGAAGCAAATAAGGCTTGATGTTCCATCAGTAAGGAGACAGCTTTTCTATTCTCTCTTTTTTTTCGGAGAGGACGTTGATATCGTCGTCTCTTCCTGGGATTCTGGCCGATATTATATATATAATTATATAAATATATATTTCACAGGCATTATCAAAATCTCTGTACCTCTTCACCGACACTGTTTATTAAAGGTCTTTCTTACAAGGAGTTAAAAAAAAATATGTAAAGCAAGGAAACCTAACTCACCAATCGTCTACTCCCCCGCTCCCTCCACCGGGGTGTCTTTCGTTATCGATTGTGTGTACAAGTGAAGCTATACCTTAGTGTTTATGAGATCGTTCATTTTCCATGTCCTGAGGTTAGTTCAACATTTCTAAAAACATCGTCGCCCAACCGCTCACCTTTGGAAGGATATTACCTCTGAGGAATCTGTCTTCTTCGGGTGTGGAGTCACAAGGGGCCTGAGCTTTCGATCCTAGCAGAATCTTCGTCAGAGGCAAAATGACAAACATGCAGGGAAAGCAATCACATATAAGGACTTCACACAACAAGAACAGACAGGGACAAGCTGGGTATACAGAACAAAGAAACAAAGGAGAGGGAGGGAGGTCATGGGCAAGGAGCCCAACAGGTAAAAGGAGGGGGATTAAAGCAGGAGGGTGGACAGACAAAAGGCAGAGGAGAGGGGACAGACAAAAGGCAGAGGGGGGTCAGTGATGATCATGAGGATCAAGGAGGCAACCAATGAAGGAAAAGGATGAATATAATAGGGAGGCAACATCAAAGAAGATAGGGAACACCAGAGGGATAAAGAAAGGGAAAGAGTGAAAAAAGCAACAGCAAAAGGAAGGGGGGGGGGGGGGGGCTGAGCAAACAGTGAGCCCTGAAAGGTGTACCAGGAGGAGGCAACAAGGGGAAGAAATCAAACATATCAAAGTGTATACATATACACACACAGTAATAATAATGACAATGAAATAACAGTAATGAAAGAGATATTGATAAAAGAAATAAAATAAAGCACATATGAAAAACTGGGGGAGAGAAAATTGTATACATTGTAAGTACACAATAAGCAGGCAAGGCAAAATAAGCACAAGTATGTGTAAACAAACAGAACCAAGTATGTGTGTGTGTGTGTAGGTAGAAAAGGGCTGTATAAAAGAGACTCGGACTAGAGGAAGGAATCAATTGGGGAAAAAAAGGGTCTGCAAATGGAAAAAAGCACAAAGAAAGAACAAAATGAAATTGCCTTTTGTCTGTCCACCCTCCTGCTTTCATCCCCCTCCTTTTACCTGTTGGGCTCCTTGCCCATGACCTCCCTCCCTCTCCTTTGTTTCTTTGTTCTGTGTACCCAGCTTGTCCCTGTCTGTTCTTGTTGTGTGAAGTCCTTATATGTGATTGCTTTCCCTGCATGTTTGTCATTTTGCCTCTGACGAAGATTCTGCTAGGATCGAAAGCTCAGGCCCCTTGTGACTCCATTTTACTCCATTGGCTCGCCTTTATTGGATAAGCAGTTTTCAGCAGCCTTTTTTTGCTACATTTAGTTCATTCTCTGCTGTTGCATCACGCCCACGTGATCCTCCTTATCCTCTTTGTCTTCTCTGTTCTTTTTATTTTTTTTAATTGTTTTAACTGTTTTATTGGTTTGTTCCAGTTCAGTCTCCTTCCTTGCCCTGTTTCCCTCCCACTTCTCGACTTGTAGTATCTTTGTTTCTACAGTGTTGTATTTGTTTGTAACGTATTTCTTACTTTCTTTTCAGGTGTTTGTCTCCGTCCCTGTTATTTTTCTCTTCAGTTCCGTGCCTTTGTCTCTGAGCTTGTCTCATCTCCCTTTATCTTTTCTCTCCACTCACTTTTCTGCTTAGCACAGGTTGGCTGTACATTGACCGACTGTACTTACCCTTTTTCCTTTGGTTTATTCGCCTTACAGGTCTATCTTGTTTCCTTTTTTGAATTTCCCTCTATTCTGACAGGTTATGTATTTCTCCTTCCCTTGTTTGGCTATCATTGTTCTTCTCTGTCCTCTGCTGACCATGGCTAACCATCTATCTCTTTTTCATCAACTGAGGAAAACCAAGCTCAAGGCCCTCAGATTCTCATTTCACCAGGATAATTACAGATTCTACTCCCTCAACCGCATGATACCCACAGGCCTCCAACTCCACTGCACTCCAGCTCTTGGAACACTCTCGCCTGAACTACGGAAACGCTGGAACCAGACTCTACGTGGAGCTTCCATCCGCTTGATTAACATTCTCTCCGAACAGTGTGCCGCCTCTCTCACTTCCTCGTCAGCTGACATCGACAGACTGGAGAGTGAACTTCGCTCTTGCTGCACCGACACCCAGTGGCTCAAATACAAAGATGAAATTGAATCTTGTCTCTCAAAACATGTGTCTGACCTCACTGCTCGCAGGAACAAGAAAATAGGCAACTTCACGAAGAAACGTCAACGGTCTAACAGATTCAGGCGACACACCACATCCACTGATGTATCCTCCACTTCTGTCGTTAACCTTTCTTCTTCTCCCCTTTCTCAAGCAGAAACGTCTCTTCTCTCAAAAGGTCTCAAGTTTTGCCCCACTCCACCCAAGGTCGATCAGATAGCACTCAGCCAAGACCTCTCTTCTTTCTACCGAAGGTTACGCCTCAAAGAGTTTTTTTCTCGATGAACCCCCTTCTGCTCCTGAGCCCTTTCATCAAAAAAGCTCATGGATTCCCCCCAAGAATAGAGTTCCCTCCCTGGAAACGTACATCGAAGCTGTCTCATCTCAAGTCCACTCCGCAGATACCCTCGACATTGCATCACATGACAATCTCCCTAAGGAAGAACGCCAGGCTCTCTCATCTCTCAAAAACAGGTCGGACATCATCATCAAGCCCGCAGACAAAGGATCAGCTGTTGTAGTAATGGACCGCCAGCAGTACATCGATGAAGCCATGAAACATCTCCGCAATCCTTCCCACTACACACTTCTTAACTTTGATCCCACAGATAATTTCTCCCAACAGATCCAGTCGACACTCGATGACATGAAGGAACATGAACACCTCACCAAGAAGGCTCACAAATTTCTCTCCCCCGTTAATGCCAAACCTGCCCGATTTTATCTCCTCCCCAAGATCCACAAACCTGGCAATCCTGGTCGTCCCATCCTCTCTGGAAATGGTTCCCCAACAGAGAACATTTCCCTCTTTGTTGATCACCACATTAAACCTCTTGTCTCACTCGCACCCTCCTACATTCATGACACACCAGACTTTCTCAGGAAGCTCGATGACATCAAGGACCAGATACCCGAGACAGCAATCATCGGTACTTTCGACGTCTCCTCTCTCTACAGCAATATTCCCCACGATGAAGGTATTCTAGCCTCCTGTGAGGCTTTGACATGCAGCGGCCATTCCAACCCCCCCCCCCATATCTGACATCAAATCCCTCATGTCACATGTACTGACGTAAAACAACTTCACATTCATGGACAAGCACTACCTACAGGTATCTGGCACAGCAATGGGTACCCGGATGGCTCCTTCCTTCGCCTGTCTCTTCATGACCAAGCTAGAGCAGCAGATGTTAGATTCAGCCCCCTGTCGTCCATGGATTTGGTGGCGCTACATCGATGACGTTTTCTTCATCTGGACCAGGGAGGAAGAAAGCCTCCATACTTTCATTGACCACATCAATTCTTTCCACAGAACCATCAAATTCACTTCCGACTTCTCCCAAGAAGAGACCAAATTCCTTGATGTCACCGTTAGGAAGGAGTCTAACCATGTCACCACCACTCTCTACACTAAACCCACAGATACCCATCAGTACCTTCACTCAGCCAGCTGCCATCCCCGCCACTGCAAAACCAGTATCCCTTACAGTCAAGCCCTCAGACTTCGCCGTATCTGCTCTGAGGATTCTGAGTTTTCTTTCCATGCCAGGAACCTGAAGAGACATCTCGCAGCCAGGGGCTACGGTACCAGGAGAGTTCAACAAGCCATCAACAAAGTTCGTTCTCTCCCCAGATCTGAAGTTCTCAAACCGAAAACAAACAAGCAGGACATCACTGACAGAATACCCCTCGTGACCACTTTCCATCCCAATCTACCCTCTCTCCACAATATCCTTCGTGATAATCACCATATCCTTCACACCTCTGATCGTCTCTTGCAGGCCGTCCCAGATACTCCCATCCTGGCATAACGGCGCCCCCACAACCTCAAGGATCTCATCGTCCGTGCTGAAGTACCCTCCCTCACTGACAATTCTTCTCCTTTACAGCATGGCACATTCAAATGTTCAGCCAGTAGGTGCATCATTTGTAGCATACACATCCATGAGAGTGACTCTTTCACCAGCAACTCTACCGGCCTCTCTCACCACACAAAGGGAAACATCACTTGTACTACCACTAATGTCGTGTATCTCATCACTTGCAGAGTTTGTAGAATCCAGTATGTTGGGGAAACCAAGACAACACTCAAAAGACGCTTCTATGGACACAGATCTACTGTCAACACAGCCAAGCTCGACACTCCAGTGGGCCACCATTTCAATCTACCCAATCATTCCATCACTGATATGACTCTACAGGGCATTGAATCTTTAGGTACTCGTCCAGACACAGTCAGAACCAGCAGAGAGAAGCTCTGGATGAGACGACTTCACACCATCCAACCCCATGGCCTCAACATCCAGGAGGGAAATGACTAACCACCTTTATTATATATATATACATATATATATATATATATATATATATATATATATATATATATTGTATTATTGTTATCACCATTATTATTCGCTTTTTCATTTTTCAATTTCATTTTGTTCTTTCTTTGTGCTTTTTTCCATTTGCAGACCCCTTTTTCCCCAATTGATTCCTTCCTCTAGTCCGAGTCTCTTTTATACAGCCCTTTTCTACCTACACACACACACACACTTGGTTCTGTTTGTTTACACATACTTGTGCTTATTTTGCCTTGCCTGCTTATTGTGTACTTACAATGTATACAATTTTCTCTCCCCCAGTTTTTCATATGTGCTTTATTTTATTTCTTTTATCAATATCTTTTTCATTACTGTTATTTCATTGTCATTATTATTACTGTGTGTGTATATGTATACACTTTGATATGTTTGATTTCTTCCCCTTGTTGCCTCCTCCTGGTACACCTTTCAGGGCTCACTGTTTGCTCAGCCCCCCCCCCCCTTCCTTTTGCTGTTGCTTTTTTCACTCTTTCCCTTTCTTTATCCCTCTGGTGTTCCCTATCTTCTTTGATGTTGCCTCCCTATTTTATCCTTTTCCTTCATTGGTTGCCTCCTTGATCCTCATGATCATCACACACCCCCCTCTGCCTTTTGTCTGTCCCCTCTCCTCTGCCTTTTGTCTGTCCACCCTCCTGCTTTAATCCCCCTCATTTTACCTGTTGGGCTCCTTGCCCATGACCTCCCTCCCTCTCCTTTGTTTCTTTGTTCTGTGTACCCAGCTTGTCCCTGTCTGTTCTTGTTGTGTGAAGTCCTTATATGTGATTGCTTTCCCTGCATGTTTGTCATTTTGCCTCTGACGAAGGTTCTGCTAGGATCGAAAGCTCAGGCCCCTTGTGACTCCATTTTACTCCATTGGCTCGCCTTTATTGGATAAGCAGTTTTCAAGGTTTGAAGAAAAAATAGTAAGGTCAAGACGACCACATGGTACATACTATTCTGATGTTTGTATGAACAGTACATGATATAAGACTATACAGATCGGACAAGAGTTTATCTTTACACACATCTGAAGGGAACAAGTTGTTCATTTTCAGATAGCATACTATTTGGAAAGGGTAGAAACCCACTGAAAACACAAATTTTATTGTTGCCTTTCATGAAAATGAAATGATTACGCATATTTATGATAGTTTATCGTTTGGAAATGAAGCGTCTTATACTCGGACTTAAAAAGACACACGCACTAACATTTTTCCCCTTGTTTTGGCATTATTCAGTTCAAATGTTTGCAAATTGTTTTTTCCCCCTTTTTTTGTTTACGTCCCAAGCCCTTGAAAAAAGACCGGTAACTCGGTCGAAAGCTCGGGAGAATTAAAGGCAAAATGAACACACTGCAACGTCTGCGAGTAGTCATTCATCGGCCACACCTATTTAGATATATATATATATATATATATATATATATATATATATATATATATATATATATATGTGTGTGTGTGTGTGTGTGTGTGTGTGTGTGTGTGTGTGTGTGTGTGACGGAAGGAAAACTTGCAGTATAGACGTTGCAGTGATGTTCAGTCTTGCCTTTATTCCCCGAGCTTTCGGCTGTTTCATCAGCCTTTTTCAAGGGCTTGATGAGACATAACATAAAAGCAAAATAGCAACCAATTTGCATGCATTTGAACAGAAATAGAAATAATAATAACAAGAAGCCAATGAAACGGAATGTAGACAGTTACACCAATTTGCACACATTTCAACAGAATAAGGCAAACAACAAAACAAAACAAAAACCAAAACAAGGCAAGAGAAAATCGAACAGACATGGGCACACATATATGGAGTACCCACCACGTAACAAATTGTACGAGGCCAAGCCCACTTCACATTATATATATATATATACATATATATATATATATATATATATATATATATGAGTATATATATATACATATATATATATATATTATATATATGTATATATATACATATTACTATATACATTCTTGTTTTGTTTTAGAAACCACATTTTTCTTTATAAAATATTTAAGAGCATACAATTCTAAGAGGAATTCAGCGTTCATATGATTAAAATCGATATGAAATGCCTGAGATATTAGAAAAAAAAAACACAGTACAACAAACCGATCCTGATACTATAGATGGGTCCCATTCTAATCAAGGACGCTTTGATTTGGATATCTCTGCCGCTTTAATCAATTGTTAAAACTTTTTTTTTTCAACAGAACTTTGAATCCTCTTAGAATCATGCTATATCATATTTCATAAAATGTGTCCCATCTCAGAAAATCATCATCAAATCACATTCGAAATCTGAAACCCCATCTCAACCGAAATTGTATTATACCTTTAACAAGTGCACTCACAACTCCAGATCAGTCTGATAACATATAGTTACCATGGAGCTTTCATTTCGCTGTGCCCCTCCTCCCCCTGTTCCATGGAAAATAAAGGTTGATCAGAGCCGGTTGATCAGGTTTAGGAGAAAAGATTTCCTATCCTTTCATCATTCCTATTGATTTATACATGAAGATTATTGAAAACGATTGTAGGAATTAAACCCCTTCTTACGGCTATCATTGCTAAGATTTTACAAGGTGAAAAAATTTCACGTATATATAGGGCATAGCTCACTCTATCTATTAGAAAGGGAATAAGAGTAAAGATAATTTATGTCAGACAGGTCCACATGATACCCTTTAGTGATTTCAGTATCAACGCATCTAAATTTTAATTTTTTGGTAAATTTTCATTGTTTCAGAGAACCGGGTGAAACACCATAACGACGTAATTTTATGTAATTTTAGTAAAATTTCGCATGTGATTCATCTAAATAATCTCCCGCTGCATGTGCAAATGTCAAGGGAGCATTAAAGGTGTTAAATCCCTTTTTTCTAATGCAGCGATCACTCCTGGAGTTGGTTGACAATGTATCTCAAATGTATGTATGTACATTCAAAAGGTGCAACCAGCAGGGCTCAGTTCAAATCTCAAGATTCAAGATTCAAATTTATTTTCATTTTCATCAAATAAACAAAGAAATTAGATACATTGCATAATGTACAGGATATTTGTGATCATTGCAAAATATGATTTGACAAAGTACATATGAAAATGAGAAGCAGATTAAAAAAAAAAGACGCAATTATGTCTTTGTTATTATACATAAAGCGTATAATGCATGTCAACTAAGGATGAGGATGGAAGTGGAGGGTCCCACTAAAAAGCAGAGCTTGTGCGATATGGGACCCTCAGAAAATACACAACACAGCAATATAAAACAAAACAAAACGAACCCATGTCAAGTGACATAAAAATAATTGGGAAGGGACCAAGAAAAAGAAAGAAAAAAAAGGGGAAAAAGAGAAAAAAAAAAAACCTACAGCACGTGCCATCGTGGACGCAAGCAATCTGGATTCCATGATGTAAAATAAGTGATGGAATACAACCTGGATTGAATATAATGCAAACATTTTTATACATAATTATATTGGTATAAGAATGCAGGAGAAAGAGAGAATAGACACATCGATTTATGCGGAACACTGACAGGAACATAATTATAAGGATGACTTATGGAAAAAAAATATAAATTCATAATAATTGTTTGATATTCAAAGAAATGTTGACTTGACTGAGATGGTAAAACGGAACTAACTCGGTTGGATGTTGTAACATTTCAATAAAAATGATTTTAATTTATTCTTGAAGGATTTCAGATATTTAGCTGTTGTTATATTGTTGTGAAGTGAATTCCAATACTTTGGCCCATCGTAGATGACTGTGTTTTGAGCTAACAAAGTTCTCAGAAATGGCAAATAGAAGTCATTTGATCGCCTTGTTGGATAATTGCGAACGGATCAATTTCTTTGAAACATTGTTTCGAATATATTGGGGAGATTGTTTTTGTTATGATTATACATAAATTGTCCTAAATTAAACAAATACAAATCATTAATTTTCAATATCTTATGCTCATAAAATAGTGGGTCAGTATGGGACAAAAATGCAGTATGACATATGATACGGAGTGCTTTCTTTTGCAATAAAAGTAATTTATCTAAAAGTGTTTTTTATGTATTTCCCCACGCGAGAATACCGTAATTTAAATATGTTCATTTTAAGGATGAATATAATGTAAGCAGGGACGACAAAGGAAAACAAAATCTAAACTTATCAATTATACCAATATTACGTGAAATAATTCTACATAATTATACTGTCAATATGAAATTTCCATGAAAGCTTATTGTCAACTGTTATTCCAAGAAGTTTTACAAGGGAAACATTTTCGAGTGGAGTACCATCTAAGACAATGTCAACAGTAATGCCTCAGTAGAATTGCTAAAAAGCAGATTATTTTGGTTTTTTTTTTTTGAAGAATAAGAGATAACTTATTTGCTTTTATCCACTGGGCAACATTTTCTAATTCTGAATTTATTGTATTAACAAGGGTGAGAAGATTATTGTGCGGAAAAAATAAATTTGAGTCATCTGCAAAGAGAATGAAAGAAAGAACATTCTGATGATCTACAAAAATCATATATGTAAACATTAAACAATAGTGAACCTACTAAACCTCCCTGCAGAACCCCACATTTAATATCCAACATTTTTGAATTACAACCATTTAAAGAGACATATTGTTTCCTGTTCATGAGGTAGCTCCTGAACCACTCCAAGGCCTTCCCACGCACTCCATAATGATGTAATTTGTTAAGTAAAATATGAAGAGTTTATTCGCAAAAACCGATAAGTCCATTTTTAAAGATTTTGAAGTACGGTTTCTGTCATAAAGTACAAAATAATACCTTTAAAATGATGTATTGGTCACTATATTATAAAGGTACATTTTTGAAGTTATGGTCAAAAGAAGCAAGAATTTTCTTATTATTCTCTGTATTTTTCTTGACCTTTGATCGCAAATATCTCCATTTAGGAAATATGGACTTATCGGTTTTTGCGAACAAACGCTTCATATCATGATTAATGGTGTCGAAAGCCTTGGAGAAGTCCAGGAACAAAGCTATCAGATGAAAAGATTTGTCGATAGCATGTGCCACGTTTTCTCTCTTAATTTCTAGGATTTATTTTTAAGTCCTAAGGATTTATTGCTTTAAGTCCTAGCGGACTGTAAATACAGACAAAACCTTAGGACTTAAAAGTAAGTCTTAGCTAGGATTTAAAAATTTAAGTCTATGTTCGACTTAAATTTCAAGTCTATAGGATTTATTTTTTAAGTCTTATTAGATTACATTTAAATCTTTCTTAGACTTGTTTTTAGAATAAATCCAGCTTGGATTTAAATGACGAAAGACTTATTTTAAGCCTTCCTTGGATTTATTTCAAATAAATCCATCATGGATTTAAACTCAGACTACTGAAAATGACAGCCAATTGATGCACTTTCTTCACATGTAAAGGTCTATTTATTTTAACAAAATCAAACTGATGCATTTTTCACAAACATTGATAAGTTACAAAATATACAGATGATTGTCATACACATGTAGGCTCCAGAAAAAATGAAATACGACATGATGAAAACAGAGCATATTTTGCAATAGTCTCAGATGGTCACATCTTCACATTCATGTTACTGATGCTTCTTTCACTGTGTTCTGTAAACAAGTTACTAGACGACTGGAACCTTCATTGCCAAATAGATTACTTTTTTTTCACTTTTTTTAAAAATCTTGCAAGATGACTCCATACAACTCAATTCACTTTCATTTTATGTATTTCTTTCCCTGGTGAGCATCGTTAAGTCGTAAGATGGAAACTATGAACAAATATAAAATTATATATGAATTCTAATAACTTAAATTTTAGAAATGATGCTGTGTAATAAACAATACAGCCTCCATTAAGTTGACATTTAGATTTACACGCTTTGTACGTCCCATGCATGCAATTTAAAGAATTATTTGATTTTTTGGAATGATGCATAGTATAAATTTAATCAAGAGGGAAGTAAAGGCCAAAATTAGTGTAATCAAATTAGAAAAGAGAAGAAATTTCCCTACACAGAATGGTGTAAAGACTATGAAAATCAGCTACAAAATAAGGAAGATATGCCTCTTTTCAATTTCACACATTTCCAGAAAACAGATCTTGTCCAGTCTTTATGAACGTCCAAATGAGGGAATTGATGATGTCATTCCTTCAAAATATTTTTACACTTTTCACCTGCATGTATTTGCATATTCATACGGACTAGTCAAGAAATGTTTTCTGAAAACGTGTTACATTTCCTTATTTCTTACCAGACTTCCCTAATTTTTCCACTATTCCGTAGGGAAAATTTACAATTGAATCCAAACTGTATTACATACAACAGTAGGGAGCAAGATCTATGTAAACTCTGAAGTAAATTCACCTTAAAACATTAAGAAGCTCAAATAACAATTAACATTCTAAACTTACTTCTAAAATTCCTTGAATATCGATTGTCTGAACTGGATTTACATAAGTACATTTCCATACTGCATTTTGGTAGACAAAATGTTTGACAAAAGAATATACAAATTCCTGCTTAATCTATTGATATTAAAGAATCCATCTCAACTGATGACAGGGAACCATCTCAAGAGACTGTTCAAGTGAGATGGACCACTAGTTTCTTAATTACTTTGATGTCATATCTTGTAACAAAGCACTATGTTGAAGTGATGCAATCTGAATTTTTAACTAGAATTATCACTCATTGTGATTAATATACCCCCACCCACAATTGAGGGAATTAGCTCAACCAGGATTATTTTTTCTTACTTTTTAATAAAGAAAAAAATTACCATGGCAATGCACTGTTCCACCTCTCAAATCAAGTGCTCAAAAACTGAGTGAGCAAGATAAATAAACTGACGATTTCTATGGTTTTTACTAAAAATTGTGTAACCATGGCAACACAATGTTGGACATCAAGAAAAAAATGAAGTTTGCACAACTATAGGCCCTATATCATAGCCGTCATATGTGCCAAATTTCAAGCTAAATGCTAAAAGGGTGAGGGGTTTAGTTGAATTCACATTAGTGTATCATTTTCATGCAAAATATACTGTTACCATGGCAACACATTTTCCACAGTGACAAAAGATTTTTTGCACATCTAGGTAATGTAGAGGTAACATGTGCCAAAATTTGAAGCCAAAATGCTCTAAACAGAGACAGGATCAAGAATCGAAATGTTTGTATGATTTTCATTGAAAATGCACCGTTACCATGGCAACACATTGTTTAACAATGATGAAATATGAAGTTTGCATATTTCTGAACTACAATGGTTGCATGTGCCAAATTTCAAGCCAAATGCTCAAAGACTGAGGGAGTTACCTGAATCCAAAATATTTTTGTATGATTTTCATTCAAACTATGTTGTTACCATGGCAACACAATGATCAACAATGACGAAAGGTTAAGTTTGCACATGTACGTACCATAGTGGTCAGGTGTGCCAAATTTCAAGCTAAATGCTCAAAGACTGAGGTTGTTACATGAATCCACAATATCTTTGTATGCATTTTAGTGAAAAGATGCTGTTACCATGGCAACGCATTGTTCACCATTGATGAAAGATTAAGTTTGCACATCTATGCTAAAGTTGTTGCATGTGCCAAATGTCAAGCCAATTACTCAAAGAGTGAGGGAGTTAACTGAATCCACAATATTTTTGTATGATTTTCATTCAAAATATGCCGTTACCATGGCAACACATTGATCGACACTTACGAAAGAATACGTTTACACATCTATATACCACAGTGGTCTTTTGTGCCAAATTTCTAGCTAAATGCTCGAAGACTATTCTAAGTTAGCTGAATCCACAATATTTTTGTATGTTTTTTGGTTTTAAAAAAAGCTGTTACCATGGCAACGCATTGCTCACCACATTGTTTCCATATCTATATACCATAGTGGTCATGTGTGCCAAATTTCAAGTCAAATGCTCTAAATTTGTTTAACTAGGTGCCCATCTGCGCTGAATCTATCCTTCCTCGTGGGTTCAAGCACATACTTTGGCTGGAAAACCAAAGTTTATTTCTTTATAAATAGAGAGTTTCATATTAAAGTGTTTAGCCACAACGTCATAATGAAAATAGCAACAAATCAGCGCTCAATAAATGTGATGGACAATGGCTCAACAACACTGTGGGAGTGATGAAAATTAGGTAATCGTTGAATAATTACAAAAGTGTTCAGGGGAACTTAAACTTTCTTCTTTCAATTTAAATCAATGCGGATCTGGCATTACTTTTTTTTTTCATCATCAACCAGACATAATATACAGAAAACAAGCCAAAGATGAACAATAAATAAATTGAAACTGGACATGTATAAAAACTTGAAATATTGTTTAAATGTTCACGTAGCAATGCAAATGCAAAAGTGAGGCACACACATACATGATAGCACCTCTAAAGGAAACATTGCGCCATTAACTTTCCTTATTGTGTTATTTTCATTTAAAAATGCACACAAAAAAAATTACAAGGAAACTTTACTACAACCAGGGAATGACAGACATGCTTCTTGTGTGCATGGATTTGTAGCTCAATATAAATGGAAAAGTGAGGCACACATAACATAACTCAATATCCATGAGTCAAACATTATGCATGATAGTATCTTCAAAGGAAACATTGCAGCATTTTACCTGTGTTACTTTGATTTAAGAATTCACCGAAAATTAAGAAAACTTTGCTGCACATCAGGGCAAGTCAGATATGCTTCTTGTGTGTATGGGTTTGTGGCACAATGTCGGAAAATCTTACTAGCATCATACACTGACGTGTTCTTGAAGTTCGTGGCTAATGCCCAGAACGTAGCCCTCACTTGGGATTGTAGCAGTACATGAATATGCCGCCACAAAATCAAAGAATGCTTCAAGCACCCAAGCATATTTGACAATGAAGACACAGTGGGCTTTAAAGAGTCTGTCAAATTCTTGCTTCCGGTCATCTCCAGCCTGGATTTAGTATGGTCTTGTCCAGGATGAAAAAATACTGGATGTACGTCTAGTCACTCCCTTATCTGACTAAGCAGGGCTGGCTGAAGGTGGCATCTTTAGCATCACTGAACTTCGCGCTTCTCGCTCGTGATGTATACGTTTCGCGCGGATCAACTTGGCGTTTCCCGTTTGCTAGGGCTTTCAGGTGGGAGAATCTCCAGATCAGAAGATGCTTGGGGCTGGGGTTGGAGTCTCTGCATCAGCACTGCCATGAACATTGGTTCCTACCTGAAAAGAGATTAAACATGTATAGCACTACTGATATTTTGAACTAAATTTCACTTGAATCGTTTGAGCAAATGACAAAGGCTACAATTATTATCAAATAAACTTTGCATCACATAGAGGGAAGTTAAGCTCTCAGTGAGAGGGCACTCTGGAGGGAAAAAATAATAAAATATAATTTTACATATTGATCTTAAATACAATGTACTAATAACATATTCATCACATAACTATTAGTTTGTGATGTACAAGTAAATATTTCTGATATATTTCGGAACATATTATTTTAAAACATTTTGTCTCATCTGGTAAACCTCAAAGCCTTGAAAAAAATTCCCAGAAATCAGATTACTTTTTGCCATCATCGGGGTGGGGCCTACTTGATATTTACATGTTCCAGACTCATAAGATATTTGATGTACATATTATTACAAATCAATAGAAGTCAGCATGCATTTTTAATCCGTAATTTAATGAATTTAAAAGAAAACTGTCAAAACACGGTAGATACCCCTACACAATACTCATTGCTGAATGTTCTAAAGTTTGTTTGAGAAGAATCGCTTCAAAAACACTGATATATCAGAAAAGAAAACTTTGCATTTCTCACGACAACATGAGAAATTCAGATTTTTAAATTCCACCTGTTACTGAGTACATGCAGATTCTACACGAGTCTTGCTTTGTAAGATACGAAGCTCAAATATTCTTCTCTAAACATGAGCTGGTACTTAAAAGCCCAATGAAACATGCATATGTATTGATAATTCTCAAAATTGGAAGCTCAATGATTTGATCATAAACTGATTTCAAGTCTATAAACATTAAGCATATACTGTACTTACAGGCACATAGTCATTCTGCACCAGGTACTGCTGGGCATCCCTCGGGAGCATGAGAGGTCCTCTCCCTTTCTTCTACATGGGGATGTTGGGTCTGTGAAGCATCGCTGCAAGTAGTGACATTCCACAAAATTCCTATAGAATGGAACACAATACAATTTTTTTTTCAACTTTACGTATTTCACCCATTCTCTTTAACATATTAGATATGATGTATTGTATCAGCTCTGACAATCCCTAACATTCAGTTTTCGACTTATTATCAATATCAGTCTATGAAGAGCAAACTCGTACACATTCACTTTCCTGAAAAGTGTAATAGCAATGAAGCATAAACAAATGAGTAAGTTTTACTCTTACACTTTGGACAGAAATTGTTCCAGTAATTATAATCAATGCCACAAGATCTATGAGGATTGGCGGAAGGACTTACTGTCTCCATCCATGTCTTCACATCTTCTTACGATGTCTTGCAACTAAGGGTGGTTTCGCTTGGCAAGTGCAAGATTCTATTGACGTAAAATGGCCCCCATCTGTTCACCATCTCCTGCACTTTTCTCGGTACAACTGGGCAAAGTCCGCATTGATCTGAAAATAAACACAAAAACTGTGAAATATCAGTGATAAGGAAGTGGAAAATGAAAAACAGAAACGCTTGACAAAAAAAAAAGGAAGAAAACAAATATGCTTCAGGGGTATAAACGGTCGCCATAGCCACATTTCTAGATTTTTATGTAATTAATTATTTCTTATTGGTCTCGAGGGTTGTATTTCATGCTGGAGGAAAAAATGAGACCGATATCTCTGATTTTTGTTTCAGATGTTATCGTTAAAATCAATTTTTAGAAATACCAGGGATGTCTTGCATATCTAAACACCAAGAAGGGATAGTCCTGACAGAGTACTCCTTGGAGTACAAATTATACAAATAACAGGTAATTTGCATTCCCTTTATCTTAAAAAAATATTAAAAGTAAAAAAATAAAAAAGGCCTCATTTATTGTAAAACTTCACTACATTCTCTCATTGGTGTATGTGATGCTTAATGCATACATCTCAGCCAGAAGTGTAGATCTGTAGAATTTTTAAGTCTAGATTCTTCTACTCAAACACAGATCACCACATTGATTATGCTACAAAGAGAACTAGAAATGTCGCTATGGCGACTGGTATGCCTCCGCCATAATGCATGATTCTCCTAATAGGTCTATAGTACATGTGGACAATGTGTGATTACATTTTCACAAAATTGGCAAAATATTAAAATGACATGTTTGTCACAAATGTATTGAATGTTTACCTTCCTTGACCTATGTTTAATTGGAAGAATAGGAGAGCATGTATTTGGGGATTTAAGAACTTATGCACTGAGTAATTTTCAAGGTATGGAGAAAAAGCGCAATTTCTGTATTGAACAGTAAATTGTTATCATTTTCATCTGGCCTTTGATTTATAAGAGAAGCACTGTCAGGCAGAACATACATAAATTCAGCATGTACTAAGTTTCAAGATAACTTGAGCCACTTCCGAGATATGGAGAAAAAAGTAAGTTCAGCACTTTCACTTGATCTTTGACCCTTGACCTTCTTGGCAAAAAAAAAAATCCCAGAGAATCTCTATTGGGTTAGACATGCATACATCAAGTTTAAAAAAAAAAATATCCTGCTGGCATTGCATAAATATAAGGAAAATAGTAAGATTTTGAAGTATTGCCCTTGACCTTTGACCCCTGACCTTTGACCCCATGAACCCTAAATTCCCTAGATAACCACTGCCAGTCAGTA
This sequence comes from Diadema antillarum, assembly GCF_040938485.1. NCBI lineage: Eukaryota > Metazoa > Echinodermata > Echinoidea > Diadematoida > Diadematidae > Diadema > Diadema antillarum. Next base: position 77,778 of record NW_027272552.1, on the reverse strand, counting down.
GATGCATATACACTATGTTCCATGAAGATACCTTGAACAATTTCCAAGATACAGAGAAAAAAGTGAAATTTTAACATTTTACTTGACCTTTTGACCTTTGACCTTTTGACCTCATGACCCCAAACTTTCACCAGAGAATCTTAATTGGGTAGTACATGTATACACTAAGTTTCAAGAAAATATCTTCTGGCACTGCATAGATATGGGGGAAATAGTAAAATTTTAAGCATTTGACCTTGACCTTTTGACCTTTGACCTTAAGCATGTGCACCCAAAAGTTGATAGGCACAACTTCACCCCCTAATACACATACATGCCAAGTTTCATTAGGATACCTCAAAAGGTTTTGGTAGTTACCCTGTCCACAAAATTCATTACGGACGGACGGAAGGACGGACGGACGGACGGACGGACGGACAACCCGAAAACATAATGCCTCCGGCACCACTTCGTGGCGGAGGCATAAAAACTGGAGTAGAATACCTTTATCCAGGTGCGAAATCTTGTTCCATTGCACGAGTTAATCCCATACATTATTTGTTTCATACAACGCCTTCAACAATAACACTAATATACAGACTTACTAGTTCAAGAAAGAGTCTTGAATTCAGTGCAGAAATGGCAACCATAAGGCCGAGTGCAAGTAGCATTGAAGTTGATTATTCCAGTAAAATGAGTGACATGATGCACGCTTGATAGTAAGAGTGTTGAGTGCACACGCCAAAGGTAATTGTTTATTGTGACATCAGACTCAGTAGACCTAGTCATGCAATGGAACAGAAACTGTTTATTAATTGTAGACCCCCTATTTTAATATGGGAGTCAATGGAAATTGGTGATGTCAGCCAATATGGCCTATGCGATAGAAGTTTTTACAGTTCAGAGCTTGACGCCACTGCACTGGCATTGCAACATTGGCGCCCTAAACCCTGGGGTGCTCATCACACAGGGGGCTTCGTGTTTGGGCTGGTCGCAGTTCAATTGTAGCGCCCATAGGGTCTACGTACTATTGGTGGCCTAAACACAACGTTAAAAATAAAACCCATCTAACAGCATATGCCCTACATTTTATCACAGCATAGTGGGGCATGATAAGGCCTAGAACTGTGCCTTTCTACGTAGAAATTGATAAATTAAACCTTACAAGAGTGTAGGAAGGGGTGAACTGACACTAACTTGTTACTGTTACTCAGTGTTAGACGACAGTTAGGCCTACGCTACAGTAGCCTATGCCCATATAGACCGGGGGCCCAGAGCATTTATTCAGCTGAAAAGGGTCACACTTTTTGATGGTCTCATCGTATAAGGATGTGGCCAAGGGTCAATAAAATGAATTGCTGGCAAGTCACATCCTGTACCGTAAGCCATGGGACCACAAAAAGGGACCCCGAAAAATGGATTTATTCAGCCGAAGGGGGTCACGGACAAAAGTTGGTGGATATTGTTCCTTTGGGTGTACTTATCATGAAAACAGCAATGCCAGCTATTTTATCCTGTACGGGGCCCCAGACAGTAGCCCCAAAGGGCCCCACAAATATGGTGTTATTCAGCTGAAAAGGGTCACGGCTAATTTCTTTTGCAATGGAAGTAGTTCCCATCAGAGATATCCAAAACACCAATGCCAGCTATTTTATCCTGTACGGGGCCCCAGACAGTAGCCCCAAAGGGCCCCACCCCCCATAGGCCCTACGTACAAACACACACAAACATTGATTTTATTCAGTTGAAAAGAGTCACGGCTAATTTCTTTTGCAATGGAAGTAGTTCCCGTCAGAGATATCCAAAACACCAATGCCAGCTATTTTATCCTTTACGGGGCCCCAGACAGTAGCCCCAAAGTACCCCACCCCCATAGGCCATAATTTTATACGTACAAACACACACAAACATTGATTTTATTCGTGCAGCTGTGAAGAATCACGGCTAATTTCTTTTCCAATAGAAGGAGTACCCATCAGAGATGTCAAAAACACCAAAGCTAGCTATCTTATCCAGTACGGGGCCCCGGACAGTAGCAGCCCCCCCCCCCCCCCCCGGCACACACACACACACACACACACACACACAAACACATTAGTTTCATTCAGCTAAAAAGGGTCACGGCTAATTTCTTTTGCAATGGAAGTAGAACCCATCAGAGATATCCAAAATACCAAAGCCAGTTATTTCATTCCGGAACGGGGCCCAAGACAGTAGCCCAAAATGCCCCCCCCCCCCCACACACACACATTGATTTTATTCAGCTGAAAAGGGTCAACTGCTAATTTCTTTTGCAATTTAAGTGGTACTCATCAGAGATATCCAAAACACCAAAGCCAGCTATTATCCTGTACGGGGCCCCAGACAGTAGCCCCAAAGTACCCCCCCCCCCCCACACACACACACACACTCATTAGCTTCATTCAGCTGAAAAGGGTCACGGCTATAATTTCTTGGGCAATGGAAGTTGTACCCATCAGAGATATGCAAATTACCAAAGCCAGTTACTTCATCCTGCACGGGGCCCCAGACAGTAGCCCCAAATTTCTCCCCCCACCCCACACACACATTGATTTTATTCAGCTGAAAAGGGTCATGGCTACTTTCTTTTGCAATCAGAAGTAGTAGGCATACTCATCAGAGAGATCCAAAACACTAAAGCCAGTTATTTTATCCTGTACGGGGCCCCAGACAGTAGCCCCAAAGTGCACCCCTACACACACACACACACACACACACACGCACACACATTAGTTTCATTCAGCTGAAAAGGGTCACGGCTAATTTCTTTTGCAATGGAAGTAGTATCCATCAGAGATATCCAAAATACCAAAGCTAGTTATTTTATCCTGCACGGGGCCCCAGACAGTATAGCCCCAAACACGGGTAATTTCTTTTGCACTGGAAGAAGTATACCTTTCAGAGATATTCAACGCACCAAGACCAGTTATTTTATCTTGTACAGAGCCCCAGATTGAGTGTCCCATCCATTATTCAAGTACTGTGAATCAGCTGAAAATGGTCTTACAAATTCTTTTGTAACGTAAATATCAGGGCCTACTGAACAGAGATATCACAAACACCAAAGCAAGTCATCTTATCCTGTATACGGAGTCCTATAGGTTACTACAGTAGCAAAACACCCAAGAAATTTGCAAAGGAAGCATACTTCTGTATAGTGCACAACCGAGATGACCATATTACGAAAACCAGTCATTTCATCCTGTATCGGGCCCAGTACAGTAGCCATAAAGTGCCCCTCCCCCACATATTGTATGACATCATTTAGCTGAAAAGAGTCATAGTTGTTTTTCTTTTACAATCGAAGTAGGCCTTAGTTTACATCTCACGGTCACAACCCCCCAAATCAGCCTGCTCGGCGACCGCTCGGCGAGTTTTTAGCCAATATCGGTCGGTCGCCGACCGGTGACCGACCAGGCACTGCTGATTTTTAGGGCATCGGTCGGTCGCCGCTGAAGTTTTAGCGCGGAGCTAAAATTTCAGCGGTGACCGCTCGATTTCTACTCGCCGTTCAAAATACGCTCGGTGCCTGGGCGGCCACCGGTGCCTGGGCGACCTAATTGAGCGGTCACCGATCTTATCGAGCGGTCGCCGTTGGGCGGTTTAGGTTAAAAAAAATTAAGCCCCAAGAGAATCAGTTGCCGAGCAGTGGCCGCTCGATGACCGATGGGAGATCGGTTGGTCACCGGTCGGTCACCGGTCGGCGAGTTAAAAACTGACCGGCGTCCGGGCGGCGACTGCTTGATTTACAGCGGCGTTCCCCAGGGCATATATAAAGAGCTGCCCAGCACCCACCAAGAGAAACAGTAAGATTTCTGAACGAAGTCATCAACTCAGCCTGGTTTTTTACCCAACAATTTTCATTCACAAGAAAATGCCAAAAGCGCAAAGGAAAAGCACTTCAAAGCGATAAGAAGGGGAGGAGGAATCGGGGCCGTCTGGAACAGGTATGGAGAGAGAAAGAGGCAACCGTCACCAGGGTTTATCCCCGGAGGAAGAAGCAGGAAACTGTGGCTCTAATTGTCCACTCATAAGAAGAGGACTCGGTCACGTCGGCTGGAGACATGGAGGACAAGGAAGGAAAGGATAGCAACTGTGGGACAAAACATGACGACCTGCCCTCCATCCAACAATCACTGAACTCCAGCAAACGGTTCACAGAGGAGCAGGAAGAACAAATCGCACAGTTGTTGTTGTGTTTTGTTTTTTTGAGGAGCATACATTGTTCTTTAACATGGGGAACAATGATTACAAAAATAAGGCCAAGAGAGGACATCTGTTGGGGGAGCTGGCTAAATCCCTAATGAGACCGACTGTCACAAACTGCTGGACTTGTGGATCTCGTTGTCGAAGTAGTTGAGGTGGAATCAACGACATCTTAGACCTCGTTGACCTCTCTGATGCAGAGAAAGAGCGTTATTGTTTATACAAAAGGGACATACAGTCCCAAATATTGCTCGTGAGAACATCCTGGCAGGGAACGATGGGCCACCGCCCGTACGCCGACAGGAAACCTCTGATGCCCTGCCGATCATCGGTCGGCCGCTGGTCGATTTTTTAAAAATCGACCGGTGGCCGGTGGGAGACCGCTCAGTTGCCGACGGGTAATCGCTCGGTGACTGATCGGACTCTGCGCTGAGAGGATCCTCGCATTTCGCCAAGTTTGACCTAAAATCGGCCGGCAACTGACGAGTCACCGACAGGACATCGACAGATCATCGCTCGGGCACTGCTCGATTTTCGCTGGGGCTGTCAGCCTGCTCAACAGCTCCAAAAACTGCTGGGCAGTGCCAAAATCTCAGCGGCGACCGAGCAGGCTACAAATCGGTCGGTCGCCGCTCTGAGTTGTGACCGTAGCCCAGATACCCAAAACATCAAAGCCAGTTAGGTTTTCCCAGCCCATTTCGCACTTTTGTCGGTTCATTTGATAGAAGGTTCGAATTCGTACAATGGGTATTCAAATTGGTTGGCCGGTACCCTATACGTTCATTCAAATTCGCCTTGACTTGCCGAAAAGGGTATTTCAGTCATTAAATTTCGCGAAAGACAGTCAAATTCCAAACGTGTTAATTCAATTTAAATCATGCTATTTCTTTGTTTCAGATCATTTTAATGTGTCTTTCTATGTGTGTTTTCGTTTCATCTATAAATTACTGTTATAAAGCAGTAAAAGTATCATATTTCTTATCTAGTATAACTGGATTTGGTTGTTCTGTAACCACAATGGTAACCAGACTGGTAACGCTCCTTCTCTGTCATATACATGTCATTATAGGCCTATACGTGTACCAGTAATGCAGATTAACTTCATTTTTTTATAAGCATGACAGCACAATAGACACAGACGTATATCTCTAGAAGACATGGAAAGAATTATTTAAAAAAAAATTGAGGATCATAACCTTGACTTCCTAGAACTGGCCGACCGCTCGTAATAAAGCGCTCGTAACGGCCAGATAATTTGTGGCTTCTTACTTCTTCTGATTTAAAAAGCACGTAAAAAAAAACAAAAAAAAAAACTGGTGTCAAAGTCTCTTAAACGAATACGAAAACATGAAAAGCTATGATGCTTACAAAACAATAACTACGATGAAAGGAAATAAGGAAAGAGGTCAAGCATGAACATATCTGGACTGCAGACACGTTAAATTAGATGACCAGAAATCAATTTGAATGAACGAGTGCAGCATGTGATCACGTGACTATATCATTATGAATTTATGAATGAACGGATAGTGGAATGGTGATTGTCTTATAATCATGGATTTCATTTGAAAAAGTGTTATTTAGAATAAGGTTAGAGGTAATGTGAATGTTTCAAAATGAATTTGAATGAAGAGATTATGACATTGAACTACCATGTCATCTAGGCGAAATTTTTGCTAAATTTAATTCAACAGTAAAGAATTCGATTGAAAGAGGTGCGAAATTGGCCCGGATGCAGGACCTTTGACAGGTATAGCCCCAAGGTATTCCCATCCCATATGAATTAAGTGTTTTTAGGTGAAAAGAGTCATGTATGCCTATTTTCCTTGGCAGTGGAATTAACAGCTGAGATACGTAAAACACAAACCCATCCAGTTAAGGGGCCCCAAGCCAGTAGCTGGAAAGTGCTCCCGTATTATTTTATTCTTAAGTAAGTGAAAAGAATCACTGCTATAATTTCTTTTGCAATGGAAGTAGTACTCAACGAGGTATCAAAAACACCGAAACCAGTTATATAGCTGTATGGGGCCCCACGGAGTGTTCCTAAAGTGTCCCCACATGTAATTCCACTATCAAGATCTGCACCCCGATCTATTCAATCTGTCAGATCGGGAGAGAGCGGCAAAAGTGTACGGGGACCGGGAGCATCGTAGCAGCAGCGTTTGGGTGATGGGGTTGGATCTGGCAATTTTACAGATCGGGAAGAAATTTTGAACTGGTTCAAAATTTCTTCCCCATCTCCCCATCAAGATTGACCTAGTTTGAATCGTAGCTCAAACGGGGAGAGAGCAGTGACAGTGTAAATACCGCGGGATGAGCATAACAATTCTAGGTTTTTCTGACCGTAGTAACAGTGTCACAAGAACGGGAAGTAGTCTAAACTAGACACCGACGACATGGTCCCGCTGCTGCGCCGCTTTCTTGATCAAAGCACAACCTTCCCGCTTTAACGACGCTCTCACTAAGTTCACTACTCTCGTATAAAATCAAGGCCTGTTCCTACGACGCTTCATTCCTGCTTAGATAACGCTGTTGGCCGCTTTAGCTACGCTGTTCCTACGCTTTCCCAGACTCAATTACGCATGTCTTCCGCTCTCGCCGCTCTAAAATCGAACGTAGCCGATACGCTGGAAAATGTTTGCCAGAACAGCAAAACTGATGATGATGAGGAGGACGTTGTCGTTGTCGCGAAAATGAAGACGAAGGAGCGCATATTTAAGAAGAAGAAGAGATGCAAACGATAAAGAGAATAAAGCAAAACACATTGAAGCTACTGTCTTGGGCCCCGTGCAGGATAAAATCTGACTTTGGTATTTTGGATATCCGATGGGTACTACTTCCATTGCAAAAGAAATTAGCCGTGACCCTTTTCGGCTGAATGAAACCAATATATATATGTGTGTGTGTGTGTGTGTGTGTGTGTGTGTGTGTGTGTGTGTATGTGTATGTATGTGTGTGTGTGTGTGTGTGTGTGTGTAGGGGGCACTTTGGGGCTACTGTCTGGGGCCCCGTACAGGATAAAATAACTGGCTTTAGTGCTTTGGATATCTCTGATGAATACTACTTCCGATTGCAAAAGAAAGTAGCCGCGACCCTTTTCAGCTGAATAAAATCAATGTGTGTGTGTGTGGGGGGGGGGGGGGGAGGGGGGAGGGGGTAAGGGGGCAATTTTGGGCTACTGTCTTGGGCCTCGTGCAGGATAAAATAACTGGCTTTGGTATTTTGGATTTATCTGATGGGTACTACTTCCATTGCAAAAGAAATTAGCCGTGACCCTTTCCAGCTGAATGAAACTATTGTGTATGTGTGTAGGGGGGGGGGGGCACTTTGGGGCTACTGTCTGGGGCCCCGTACAGGATAAAATAGCTGGCTTTGGTGTTTTGTATATCTCTGATGGGTACTACTTCCATTGCAAATGAAATTAGCCGTTACTCTTATCAGCTGAATAAAGTCAATGTGTGTGTGTGTGTGTTTGTACGTAGGGCTTATAGGGGGCGGGGCACTTTGGGGCTACTGTCTGGGGCCCCATGCAGGATAAAATAGCTGGCTTTGGTGTTTTGGATATCTCTGATTGGTACTCCTTCCATTGCAAAAGAAATTAGCCATGACTCTTTTCAACTGAATAAAATCAATGTTTGTGTGTGTTTGTACGTAGGGCCTATGGGGGGTGGGGCCCTTTGGGGCTACTGTCTGGGGCCCCGTACAGGATAAAATAGCTGGCATTGGTGTTTTGGATATCTCTGATGGGAACCACTTCCATTGCAAAAGAAATTAGCCGTGACCCTTTTCAGCTGAATAACACCATATTTGTGGGGCCCTTTGGGGCTACTGTCTGGGGCCCCGTACAGGATAAAATAGCTGGCATTGCTGTTTTCATGATAAGTACACCCAAAGGAACAATATCCACCAACTTTTGTCCGTGACCCCCTTCGGCTGAATAAATCCATTTTTCGGGGTCCCTGTTTGTCGCCCCTAGGCTTACGGTACAGGATGTGACTTGCCAGCAATTCATTTTATTGACCCTTGGCCACATCCTTATATGATGAGACCATTAAAAAGTGTGACCCTTTTCAGCTGAATAAATGCTCTGGGCCCCCGGTCTAATAGCTTTACCTTTCAGTCAAGACACCAACATCGTAAATCATTAGGTAGAATGGGCGCTTTATAAGAGTCCCTGTATTATTACACTTGTACTTGCAGTTTCACCGAAATAGAGCCCCCACGGAATACTAGTATAACGTTAGCCTACAATGTCATGTAACTTGTTACAATGTTTGGATAGACACATTAGCCATGAACAGCTAACGTTAGCACTGGCGCTTCAGGGATGGACAGCGCTGTATAATACAGTGGCAAGGCTCAAACTCGCCAAAAAAAAATGTAGGGCGGTTAGTGCACATCTTAACATCTTTTATCTTTGGTTACTGAGTCCCAGAGTTATCAAACACATTCTTAAGCATTCATACAGTAATATGCTCACCTTTAAGCAACTTGGTCAAGCTTCTGTCAGATCATACCCTCAAAAAACTCCGGCCTGCATGACTTCTGCCTTCAAGACCAACTCAACTGTTCGAGTCAATAGCGTTTGTTTGCAAATGGTCAATGGTTGTTCAAGTACTATAGTACATGTACAATGTACATATTGTGCACTGAATGTGTGTGTATGACTACGCTATCTAGCATCGCATGAAGCAAAGTGACGGCCAGCGCCAATTCCGGTTTTAGGCGGTTCAAGATAGCGCATGACGTCATTTACAAGTCATCTGATTGGCTGAAAGTTTAAGTCCTTGTTAGATTTAGATTGCGAACAGCTTCGACACTCAACTTTTAATCGAAGCCACCTAAAATAAGTCTTAAAGACTTAAAATATTTTAAGTCGTAAGAAAGATTTAAAATTTAAGTCCTAGAAATTAAGAGAGTTCTACTAGGTGTTTCAAAAAACATTTCCCACTTTTGATTCTTAATAATTCATAAACTATATGTCAAATAACACTGTCATTGATATGAGTAATAGCTGAATAGTGTACAATTTGGTTGAAGGTGGTTTGAATATGAAAACATAAATCAGTTTCATGAAATCCATGATTAATTTCACAGTTAGGTTCCAGATTTTGCTCTATTTTCAACCCTCTGTACAAAATTTCACTTTGCACAGGGGTCAATGGGTGTGTATGGGAGTGTGTGGTTAACACCATGACAATGGTCCTAAACAATGTTTAGGGTTTGAATGCTTCATTATTTATTCATGAGAAATTCCACTATCACAACTAGTCTTTATTCAGCCTCTGGCAGTATCCGTGTAAAGTCAAACGCCTGCCGATACTGTCGTTGGGTCTCGACAGTGCTCTCCCTACTTCTGAAAAACGAAATTACAATGAATACCTTCTGTTCTATCGTAAACATGGTGACAGGAAGCAAAGAAAATCAATTAGAGTATACACTTGTGTAAATGGAGCCTTAAATAAATCTACTGTGAAACATGTCGCCCCAAAGATAAATGCTGCTGAACTCTTAACCAAAAATGATTTCTTTTTATAAAGAAGAGAAAAATTTGTCAGACTATTTAATTAGTAGACAGTTGTATTAGACAGTTGTATTAAAATGAGGAACTTTAGATTCAAAAAATGCTTATTTAAATCCCAAATTTAGTGATATGTGAAGCAAAAATTGAAAATGATTGCCAGCTGGAATGGAATGTGGTGTTTGCAAGCACATGGAAACGTGTGCTTCCTCTTTCCATGTGCATGCAGTTTACCCTTTACCGTGCATGAATCTAGACTAGCAGGGCCCAGGGCAATCCACATGAATTATTGATTAAGCATTCATGTGCCTAGGAGCACGAGACTGACGTCTAGTCAACAGGTGGTTCAGGCATGTCCATTGTTAAGGGCCATTGTCAGCACACACTCACATACACATCATTGGTTCCTGTGCAAGGTTCAATTTTTGTACAGAGGGTTAAAAATTGACCAAAATCAGAAACCTTACTTCAAAAGCAATCTTAGATTTAATGAAACTGATTTATGCTTTCACATTCAAATTACCTCCAACCAAATTGTACACTATTCAGCTATCATTTATATCAATGACAATTTTATCGAATGAATAGTTTTTGAGCTATTAATGATCAAAAGTGGGAAATGTTTTTTGAAACACCTAGTATAAAACTCAATAATGCATGTGTAGTGCTATGTTTCTCGCTAAATCCAAACTGCCAACACAAATCTCTAAACGGCCAACACAATAGCATAATGATGACAAACAACTACATCAAGAATGATACGTGGTTACACTATTCGCTACCACGTGATAGACACGCATGCGTTGTATAGAGACATTTTGTATGTAGTATGGTCGCTTTGTGAAATGATAATGAGCATCTAACAATTCGAAGATGAATTCAAAGTCTATAAGAATTGGTTTTGAACTGGGTGACACTTCTCCAACAATGTAAAACAAAGAGATCCTAATGTAGGATGGGTCCCATCTTTTATTAGAATCGCCTTGTTTTGAATATCTCATCATTTCAGAACCATTTTTCGTCATATAAACTTTGACTTCCACTATTAAAGAATTATATTTCTTCCATCAAGGGCGTACCGAGGGGGGGGGGGGGGGGGGGGGGGGTTTTGGGTGTTCAAACACCCCCTTTGCCAAAAGGGGGGTGTTTAAGGTGTTCAAACACCCCCCTTGGGCAAGAGGGAGGTGTTTGAGCTATTCAACACCCCTCTTCAGCAATGCTTAGATGTTGACAAATGAAACAAAAGCTGTCTTTACCGCTTTTATTTCCGTTTTGAATTCCGCATTTCCTTTCTTTTGCGTTCATTTTTTTTCTCTCTCTCTCTTCCTTGTTTTAATGTTTGTGTGGATGATGATACATTATGGAGTTACATAATATCATACGCACTGAAGAACTCGTGTACAGTACGTGTTAATACTACGTTACTGCACCGCGCGCGAAGCTGACGCGCAAACAGAAAACCAAATCAAACAAGATAAAAACAAAACATGAATTCCATGTTTTGTAACGCTGAAATATACAAATTTTCGGCTCGCTCGCTGCGCCCGCTCGCCAAAATTTATCCAAAAAAAAAAAAAAAAGAAGAACAAAACGTAATGATGACGTGGAAATATAAAAATTTCGGGTCACTCACTCGTAGTAATTTAGAGTATTTTTCCAAGTCCTTAGTTTGTTGGCATAAATCGTTATCTATGAAGCCGTCACTATCCCATCTTGATTAGAATTGTAAGATTTAATAACCAAAAAATGACAAGAATTCCATGTTTTGTAAGGTGAAATACAAAAATTGTCGGCTCGCTCGCTGCGCTCGCTCTCCAAGATTTATCAAAATTTATCAGATTTTATATCACCCTCAAAAAAAAAAAAACCTTTTAAGTGCTCGAAAAAGCACATCAAGTGGACTTTTTTAAAGTCCCTACCGGGATGGGATTGGGGTTGAACACTGTTGGTATAAATCGTTATCTATAAGACCGTCACTATATCTTGATTAGAATTGTCATTCGAAGATTTAATAACCAAAAATGACAAGAATTCCATGTTTTGTAAGCTGAAATACAAAAATTTTCGGCTCGCTCGCTGCACTCGCTCGCCAAAATTCTTCAATATCTATTACATTTAAAACACCCTCAAAAAGACCCCTTCTATAAGTACTTGAAAAAGCACATCATGTGGACTTTTTTTAAGTCCCTACCGGGATGGGGTTGGACACTGTTGGAACAAATCGTTATCTATAAGGCCGTCACTATGATTAGAATTGTAATTTGAAGATTTAATTACCAAAAATGACAAGAATTCCATGTTATGTATAAAGCTGAAATATAAAAATTTTCGGCTCGCTTGCTGCGCTCGCTCGCCAAAATATATCAAAATTTAGGGTTGCCTATTTATACATTTAAATCACCCTCAAAAGACCCCTCTCAAATTTATCAGATTTTATATCACCCTCAAAAAAAAACCTTTTAAGTGCTCGAAAAAGCATATCAAGTGGACTTTCGCTCGCATTTAATCGTTATGCCATTCTCCTGATGTTACTGCCAGCAACTGCCAGCAGTTGCACCCGGTGCGCCCCCTCCCCTTAATTTCTAAAGCGAAAAAATATAGCTGCCAACGGCAGTTTGGGGACTTAAAATGTCAAAATTTTCAAGCTCGCTCGCTTCGCTCGCTCGCATTTAATCGTTATGCCATTCTCCTGATGTTACTGCCAGCAACTGCCAGCAGTTGCACCCGGTGCAACCCCCTTAATTTCCAAAGCAAATATATATATACATATATACATATATATATATATATATATGGGTGAGAATTTTGAACGATGTACAATTGCCAATTTTCGTACCTTATGACATTCTTTCCCTTAGAACACGCCAGGATGATCTAAGAAACCAGATTTTTTCATGTCATCTCAAAGATTGGTAAATTTCCTTTCAGGAAATATATGGTTTGGTTGACTTTTGCCTGACATTTTTCATTTGACATGGACTTAAAGCGTAAAAATACGGTAAAAACGCTATTTTCACAATAATTTTTGTTTTTCAAACTAATGATGTGCATTTTCAATGGTACGTGGCATCTAATATCTGACCATGTTCTGGATCTGACATATCATGGGTATGTACCACAAAATTATAAGAACTTTATGAGCACGTATAAAATCACAGAGAACAACTGAAATATCAAAGTCCTAAACAGACGAACGTCCGTGATTCTTTTATTTCTATCGCTGCTGCAAATTCTACTTTGTTGTCCCAACTGTAACGTATACGAAAATTTGGTGTTCCACCTAATGAACATATCCTGCAAAAATTGTACGTCTGCTGGCTGTACATGGGACGTAATATTCTTTTATGCAAAATTATACTCAATTTTCGTCACGGACGTGCCTCCGCCATTTTCTAATAAAGATCGTAGCCCATGAAACGTTATTGGCGATATTGTTCTGAGTCGTAATCAACTAAGATCTAGCAACACGATAATATGTTTGTTTTGAGTTTCTGTCCATCCTTTGTCAAATAGGAACCGAAATTATATTTTTAGACGAACCTCCAAGAAAAAAAGAACGTCCGTGATGATTAAAACGTTTTCGAGTGGGACACCATCTTGCTTTGATGGCGAAGGTGCATTTTACCTTTGGCTCTCTAGCCGAGGAGCTGCATGCCATTTTTGGAGCGGACTGAGGTTCGTCCGCAGTATTTTGGACCATGCAATTCACCAAAAACCAAGCAAATAATCAATATTTTCTCTGAAAATTCACCTCCTGATCCCCCTTTGAGCAATACATATGTTGTAAGGATGTCAAATTTCTTATAATTTGCATTGACAATACATTTTCAATTTTTTGAAAGAGTTAGGAAGACTAGGTACTCTCTGCCGATTAGTTATCCGTCCTGGAACATGACCCTAGTAGTAGAACGAACGTCCGTAATAATTCCAGAGAACGTCCGTGACGTATGCAATCCCTCCGATAGGGATAAATTGTTCCGAAAGTGTCCTGTATTCTTTAAAACTTTTGGCTCGAATAGCGACAAATAAAGTTTTACAAAGTAGGAAATGAGTTTAAAGCAGTAGTTTCAGAATTTTTAAGGCGTTATGTGATCATGATGAACAAGCAATTGAAAATTTACTCACAATTTTACGCTTGTTTTCTCTCTAATTATACAAAAAACAGCTAAACACTTAAAACAAAGTTATAGGAAAATGGAATTTTACGTAATCTTTAATTTCTGTGCGTTTAAATTTCTTTCTAATGAGGTTCTGGAGACAATTTGTACTGTTACAGGTTCTGAAAGTTTCGCTCACGGACGTTCTGTCCGAGAAAGGAAATTTCTGACAATTACAAATATATCACTGCACATAAGATTAATGTTAGTTGAAAATATTACCAAATCACCGAGCCGCTCATACCCGAAAGTGAATAGCGTTCAGCACTCAATTTACCTGTAATAACAAACGGAAAACGTTTTTTTCACGGATGTTCGTTGGTTGAATAAGTCAGTGGATTACATAGTAGGAGAAAGAGAATCAGTGCCACTTTTTAGTGACAGGTGCTCTAAGTGTTTATCTTTTGAGTATGGTAGCTGCCGTCTCAAACAGAACACATCCAGTTTTGGTCTCCATAACGGACGTTCGCAGTAATTGTCATGATATTAAATGCCTTAATTCATTCTTATTTTTCTCTTCATGACGATTTTATCTCATTCCCTCAATAGCCTGAACATGCTGCGACCAAACAGAAAACAAAAACAAAACAAAACAAACCAAAACAAATCCGAAAAGTGCTACGCAATCACATTCAGGATAATGACGGAAGAAGTCTGTAATGAGCATGTGTTGAATAAGAAACGGAAAAGTTTCAAAAGGACGTGGAAGCAGTTGAATGAAAATGACTGAGAAACAGAGAAGGGATCGAGCTCCAACACATAGAGAAAAGAATTGCCAGTGCACTCCCGTTATACCAAATTTCTCTGGAGAAGTTTTTGTTTGTTTATGTTTTTTATTCATCGAAATGCCGTCACAAGCGAACAAAAATCATGCAGTATACAACTATTGTCTGATGAAAACACACAAATCCTCCGCTTATCATCACATGGTGTTGTTTTTACTCATCAATGAAAAGCAATATTCATTTGTAATTTTTTCCAAGATTTTTTTTTTCATTTTACATTTAAGAGACAGAGAGATCGTCAATTTGTTTGTGCTTTTGTGCTTACTTTGAAAACACATGTTAAACAAAGTAATGATTAAGAATAGGTTTACGGTTGCACTTTGATACGTTCGCTCTTCCTAAGATTCGTTCCTCCGATGTCCAAAGGTTTGTTATTCCGAAAATGGAAAAAAATAGTTAATTAAGGAGGTTTGTTATTAAAAATTTTCTTATTCCGAAAGTTTGTTAGTCCGAAAAATAAATATCAAGGATCATTATTTTTAGGTCCGGTCTTGTAAAAGTGGAGAGGGCCTGACATTCGTTTAGGTGAAAACGGTTATTATGAGGTTTTGAAATTTGGAGGATTTTAGCTGTTAACTTGTTTCTCCACATTTGGATAAGCGAACATGATTTTTCATGTTCCAATTAATAAACCTTTCGATTAACCTTCGGAGATTCCTATCATTTACCGAATAAAAAAACTTCATAATTATACGAACTCTATCAAGTTTCGTATTGACAAACTGTATGAATAACGAGCCTTCGAAATGACGCGCTACAAAATGTTTGTTATAACAAACCATATTATATGATACCGAAGTCACAAACATCCATCCAAGTTATATGGACTTATTGTGTCTTGTTATGACGAAACATCGCAGTATCGAACCTATTATCATTTCTGACTAATATAATAATACAAATTCTCCTCGGTAACAGTGTGTAGCACAAGGAGCAAACATAGAGGGATTTCTTCCCAACGTGTTCGTTTGCCCTCCCCAGCTAAACTTCGTATTTCTATAACGGAGCACATTTCTGTTGTCTTTTTATGTTAATTCTTTGTCATAATTTTAGCTGTGACCATGTTCGTTATAAGCAAAATTTTGCATTGTAGACTTAAGATAACAAATTTAGGACCTGAATCTTTACTTCATGATAACGAAATTTTGATAAATATATTCGTTCTCAAGGATGGACTACGTCACTGAGATTACACGTACGTTTGTACATTCATTTACGAGAGATGGAAAAATTATTTTCTTTGATACCTCAGTATGAGAAGATAAACAAGCTTATATAATTGAGAATTGGTAATATCTATTCAGGATTTTGCAGAGGAGTTTGTTCTCGACATGAAATTGCTGTTTGTTGTGAGTAGAATGCGTTTAAAACTCAAGAGAGCTGCATTTTGTTTGTTCCGAACGTCCGTGAGCTACACGCGAACCTCCGTGACGCAAAATATGCTATGTTTGTTGGGTTATAGAGACTTCCTAGATCAGATACATCTTAAAAAGGTATGTTATTATTTGGGAGTGAGGATTAAAGTATGGGATAGCGAAATAAGAGGTCAAAATATTGAGTTTCTGTAAAATGCGCGTAAAGTGGAGAAAGTGTTTAGTGGAAGAGCAATATTTCAACAGAAACGACGAATTTAGTTAAATCATCAGTTGTCTACCATTACGTACAGGTTAAGTGTACAAGCTTAATATTCTGCAAGCACGTACACGTGTCCCTAAAGATATTTCGTTAGGATTTTGAACTGAATCAGATCTTTGCAAACTATGTTAAATGGTATTCAAGTGTATGTGCAGTACTATTCCTCACGGACGTTCGCTGCTCTGGACATGGTGAACTTCAGCGGTGAATAAAAACTTGCTCCTCTGGGAAAATCCTAGTATAATTGGGTTCATACTAAAGCTTGAGTTATACTCTTTCAGGTAAGATGAATAATTTGGAGAATTTCCTACTTTTTAAATTTTGCCTTGTTCTGGCTCAATTGTACATCGTTCAAAATTCTGACCCATATATATACATATATTATTATACATAGCTACAAACGGCAGTTTGGGGACTGTAAAATGTCAAAATTTTCAAGCTCGCTGGTCATACCTCCCCCAATCATGAACATAAACCGACACCCTTGACGACCAGTGGCGGATCCAGGGGGCGCACCGGGCGCCCCCTCCCTCCAATGCGAAAAAAAATATATATACATGTAGCCACAAACGACAGTTTTTGGACGGTAAAATGTCAAAATTTTAAAGCTCGCTCGCTTCCCTCGCTCGCATTTAACCGTTATATTCCATTCTCCTGATGTTGCTGTCAGTAATTGCCAGCAGTTGCGCCCGGTGCGCCCCCTCCCCTTAATTTCCAAAGCGAAAAAATGTAGCTACAAACGGCAGTTTTGGGACTGTAAAATGTCAAAATTTTCAAGCTCGCTCGCTTCGCTCGCTCGCATTTTATCGTTATGCAATTCTCCTGATGTTGCTGTCAAATTGCCAGCAATTGCGCCCGGTGCGCCCCCTCCCCTTAATTTCTAAGGCGAAAAATATAGCTACAAACAGCAGTTTTGGGACTGTAAAATGTCAAAATTTTCAAGCTCGCTCGCTTCGCTCGCTCGCATTTAATAGTTATGCAATTCTCCCGATGTTGCTGTCAGTAATTACCAGCAGTTGCACCCGGTGCGCCCCCTCCCCTTAATTTCTAAAGCGAAAAAATATAGCTGCCAACGGCAGTTTGGGGACTTAAAATGTCAAAATTTTCAAGCTCGCTCGCTTCGCTCGCTCACATTTAATCGTTATGCCATTCTCCTGATGTTACTGCCAGCAACTGCCAGCAGTTGCACCCGGTGCAACCCCCTTAATTTCCAAAGCAAATATACATATATATATATATATATATATATATATACATATATTATTATACATAGCTACAAACGGCAGTTTTGGGACTGTAAAATATCAAAATTTTAAAGCTCGCTTGCTTCGCTCGGTCGCATTTAATCGTTATGCAATTCTCCTGATGTTGCTGTCAGTAATTGCCAGCAGTTGCGCCCGGTGCGCCCCTCCCATTAATTTCGAAAGCGAAAAAATATAGCTACAAACGGCAGTTTGAGGACTGTAAAATGTCAAAATTTTCAAGCTCGCTCGCTTCGTTCGCTCGCATTTAATCGTTATGCAATTCTCCTGATGTTGCTGTCAGCAATTGCCAGCAGTTGCGCCCGGTGCGCCCCCTCCCCTTAATTTCCAAAGCGAAAAAATATAGCTACAAACGGCAGTTTTGGGACTGTAAAATGTCAAAATTTTTAAGCTCGCTCGCTTCGCTCGCTCGCTTCGCTCGCTCGCATTTTATCGTTATGCAATTCTCCTGATGTTGCTGTCAGTAATTGCCAGCAGTTGCGCCCGGTGCTTCCCCTCCCCTTAATTTCTAAGGCGAAAAAATATAGCTACAAACGGCAGTTTTGGGACTGTAAAATGTCAAAATTTTCAAGCTCGTTCGCTTCGCTCGCTCGCATATGCAATTCTCCTGATGTTGCTGTCAGTAATTACCAGCAGTTGCGCCCGGTGCGCCCCCTCCCCTTGATTTCTAAAGCAAAAAAATATAGCTGCCAACGGCAGTTTGGGGAATTAAAATGTCAAAATTTTCAAGCTCGCTCGCTTCGCTCGCTCGCATTTAATCGTTATGCCATTCTCCTGATGTTACTGCCAGCAACTGCCAGCAGTTGCACCCGGTGCAACCCCCTTAATTTCCAAAGCAAATATATATATATATATATGATATATATACATATATTATTATACATAGCTACAAACGGCAGTTTGGGGACTGTAAAATATCAAAATTTTCAAGCTCGCTCGCTCCGCTCGCTCGCATTTAATTGTACAATTATGCAATTCTGATGTTGCTTCCGGCCATGAGGTGCGCCCCCCTAATGTCTTGACCCACGGTACGCCACTGAACACCCCCCTCTAAAAAATCCTGGGTACGCCTATGTCTTCCATAATATTTCATAAGAGGTTTCTCATTATCTCAAAAATCACCATAAAAATGCTGGAATGATAAAGCCCTATCTCATCCGAAACTGTTCAATTCCTTTGTTAAGCGTTAAGAATACAAGGTAGGGCCTACTCAAATGGCAAATGTGAGCACGTGGAAATGTTATAAATATTGCTTTTCAATTTACAGTTTATACATCATAATTGTGCTCAATGTTATATGTGTGTGTGTGTGTGCTGTGTGTGTGTGTGCTTTTTTCATTAGGTTCACTTTTAAGAAACAATCGAAGATTGATGACGGGTTCAAAGCATGGGGTAACACTCAAATTTCCATTGTTGTAGTCTCATTTGTAGGCACTGCTCCAAACATTCAGGGATGGAAAGGGGAAAACACCAGACTGCCATGTCACATTCAGCGTGAACCTAGAGCTGTGTTCTGGGTCAAGGAGAACATCCAAAATATGCAACATGTGAGGACTACCAAGGCGGACTTCATAGATGGGGACTTTGCGAGCAGGGAGGAACGCTTCAACATCGACACAAACTTTGGACTTGTCATCACGGATGTGAAGATGGAAGATGAGGGTATTTACCTTTGTCAAGTGGTTCTGCAGAATTTCGAGGATCTGGAGAATTCCACCCTATTGACAGTTGGGTGTAAGTGATATTTTCCTTTATAAAGTTGTGGTCTGAATGGGCAAAGAGATTCATTTCCTTTTTCTTGCTTCACTTTGTAAAAAGTAAGTTATTAACTTACCTCTTATTTCTTAATGAACCTAAGCAATGAATTTCAGCCAAATTTTATGCCTACTCTTAGTGCTTCCAGGCCTCATTCTCTCCGTTTGTATTATAATGTTACGTAGGATATCGTCGGCAGCATCTTCCCGTATTGCAGAGTGAGAACTAATATATGAACACTAACGTGTCTTGTTCCAGCTCTCGATTGTATTGACGGATGATCTATGCGGTTCTATTTTTTCCTGTCTTTTACGTAACTTAAATTTTAATGCAATGCCTTTTTATTAAAATATGTGTGTTGTGGTGTATGTTGGCATGTTATTGTACAGTACCGGTTGAGATGGGTATTCATTTTTTGAACATTCCTAAGTGAGATAATGAGAAATCTCTTATGAAATATGAAAGAGCATGTAATTTTAAGAAGGATTCAGTATTTATTAATTGAGTAAAATTGGTTTCCAAATGGCTGAGATAACAAAAAAAAGTGATAATAATAAATATCGACAGGCCACACCTTTTATTAGGATCTCTTTGTTTCATCTTGTTTTTGGATATTTCAGCCATTCCAAAACCGATTTTCATTAATAAACTTTTGATACCCCTTCGATCAAAATTGCATGCTCTTTGACATCTCATAGAGTGGTTTCTGAATATCACGCAAAACGTTAAATGCTAAATCCTAACCTAAACAGAACTGTACACACCCTCTAAACTCCCCAAATGTCAGATTCTTAACGGAACTTAATTATTGGTCCTACCCCACCTACTATGACATTTTTGAAACGAATGTTAGGCCTCTTTCAGTATACACTTCCTATTAGTGTCAACAATGAAGAAAGTTTGCTGGACAGGTGTCGTGTAGAATCCATCATACAGACTTAACAGGATTTGATATACCATTCATTTGTTGTTGTTGTTGAATAATGACGTTTTTTACGTAAAAAAATCTTTATACAACATAAACATTTATCCTACATACAAGCAAAATATGTTTCCTGTGTAAAGGAATAAGGAAGTATATTTATGAGTTGTTTATTAATCATGATATTCAATATTACTCATAAGTATTTTCAGTTCCGAGGGGAGAGTCTAACCGAGACATCATAATCACAATACGGCAGTCTTCTTTGCCTAGAGCAATATATAATTTTCCTTATATTGTTGGAGGTGTTACCATGTGTAGAAATAGGTGCTGCCCAAAATACAGTTATATCAACATATAGGATAATGAGGCTTCTTTATGAAGTTTGTACAAAACGACAATTGAACAGCATCATGATATACCGAAAAAGTGTAGCTAATAAGTGAAAAAAAAATAGAGGATCGGGACAGGTAAGAAGAGCGCATTATAGTCCTACCAGCGACAAATTGAGCAAATGCGATGTAGATATTAAGGAATCACTCATGATATGAGTCTTACATTGCCAAGTTGCCTTTACATCTTCTGGGTGCACGTCACGAGACCGACACCCACGAGTCATACAGCCCACAAGTCATACAGCTCACAAGTCATACAGCCCACGAGTCATATAGCTCACAAGTCATACAGCCCACCAGTTATACAGCCCACGAGTTCGACACTGAGTAAATAAGACCCACGAGTTCGACATCAGGTAAAATAAGCCCAGGAGTTATAAGGCTCATGAGACCGACACTATTAAAGCAAACAAAGCCCACGAGACCGACACTACACTTAAAAGGTCCACGAGACCGACGCTACGCATACAAGGCTCACGAAACCGACATTACGCAAAAGAGGTTCACGAGACCGACACTAAGCTAAGAAGGCCCACGAGACCGACAGGATGAACAGCGCCATCTATAGACCCATAAATTGTATAGGGTGTCCTGATAATGGCATAAGAAGATATGAGAGATGGAAAAGGAGTTTTGCCAGGGTGTAACCCCATCAGTTGCCCCCCACCCCCTGAAATGATCAGGATCTTTAATTGTGTTTGCGTGGCTGTGTGTTTGTGAAAAAAAAATAACAAAATTCAGTAAACGTGTGCAACAGATCTGTCCATAATAAACCTGCGAGGGTGTTGGTTTAGTATTAAAAAAAAAAATAACGTAATCGTCTATCGGAAAAAAAACCCAAGATGCATCCATAAAAACAGCTATTGTATTTCACGAAAAAAAATGTACTGTTTCGAGGAGAATAAAACAAGCAACAAATCGAGGTGAATCCCTGCGATGTAAAACGTTTTGATCAGTTGTATTACATTATAGTTACAGAGAAAATTACAAATAGGTTTGACTCCAAAACGTCTAAGCAGGAGGGTAGGATATCTAGCGTAAGTAACTAGTGAATCGAGAAAGAGAAGAGGTAAAAAGTCCTTCTTCTAGCTAAAAACTGGGAAAGCATATTAAAAATAGCACGATGGCATTAATAAGGCTCTAAAATTAATCCATACATCGTTCTGGTCCTCTTTGATTAATTCATTTGTGTTTTTTGTCTTTCTTTTTTTTTTTGGGGGGGGGGGGGGCATGAAGAATACAATTCTATTTTTCTAATTGATAACAATGTCGCTCCCTGACAGACCTGCCCCCCCCCCCCCGAAGTATGTAGAAGTACATATTTGATGTCGTTCAATAGATCGTTACCATCTTTCACTTGATAGCGAGACGAAATTGCACCCGTCAGTATGTTATTTTTCCGTTCATGGAACACCCTGTACAAGTAATTGACCTGTAGATGTAGATGGCGCTGTTTATCCTGTCGGTCTCGTGGACCTTCTTTGCCTACTGTCGGTCTCGTGGGCTTTCTTTGCTTAATGTCGGTCTCGTGAGCCTTTTTGGCTTAGTGTAGGTCTAGTGGGCCTTCTTTGCCTGCTGTCGGTCTTGTGGGCTTTCTTTGGTTAGTGTCGGTCTCGTGAGCCTTTATTGCTTAGTGTCGGTCTCGTGGGCTGTGTTTGCTTAGTGTCGGTCTCATGAGCCTTTTGTGCGTAGTGTCGAATTCATGGGCTGTATGACTCCTGAGCCGTATAACTCGTGGGCTGTATGACTCATGAACCTATTATTGATGTCGGTCTCGTGGACCGTATGACTAGTGGGTGTCGGTCTCGTGGGATGACCCCCATCTTCTAGGCTTATTTGCAAAATTCCCATTGATAGCGTCGATATAACTCATGTTTTCTTTGAAAGAAATGAGTATGTGAAGTGTTCAATCTGCATTCTTTACATATTTACTTGGTCAAAAGACCGAAGTATAAGATAAAATTTGTCTTATTTCATGTATGGTTTCTTTTTTGTTTTTTCGAATAGCGATGGCATCAAAACATGGAATCGAGGATTGCGTAAAGAAGAGCCAGTCTTATCAAAGCCGGTGTACATACCAAACTCCCTCGAACTCTCCTTCCCTTACACTTACGTGTGTCGTTAGTGGATTCAAGCCAAACATTTCCATGCTATGGACTGACGAGTTTGGAAAGAGACTAAATTCTACCTTTTCACGACAGACAACACTATCTGATGACACCTACGAAAGATTCGAGACAATTACTGTTTCAGCCAATTACGAGACAGAGCAAACCTTTGCGTGCACGGCTACTGGTGTCTCTGTGAATGGAACATCGACTGAGGAAATCACTCTTCTGCCTATATCAGGTTTTTTTTTTAAGTTATCAGATTGTAAATTTGAATGATAACGGGTCACGACTACACTATTGCTGGAAATAGTATATGTTCGAAACAGACATGTAAAAAAACATTTAACAATAATATTGAGTTTTTGTTTGGGTTGGGTTCTACAGAGTGGGTAGTTTTGACTTGAATAAATGCTTGGCCACACAATAAAACAACCGTCCATCTTACTGAGAAAAAAAAAAGTGAAATTAAACATACATACAATAGATGTGTTGCAATATACATATATATATTTGAAGGGGTCGGTGCATTATAGTGTTAACCCACACTTTGGTGAAAAATGAGTTACATGCATTTACACCATCCTGAATCACTGCCTTATAATCTCTAAAAATGTCATCTTGAAATTTAAGCAATAAATGGGTTTTTAATGCAGGCATCTTTTTGCCCCGAAAATTAATCACATCTTATAGGCAGGAATATAATGCTATAAAGCCATACTTTTCAAGATGGCGACCTCCATGGTAGCAGACAGAAGGGTGTCATAAAAATATCTAAATCTGAACAGTGAGGAAACTTTTTCATCTACAAAAATGAGTGATTCTGATTCATAACATAACTTGTACTCTTCTGCCAGTAATGAAAATGGAGATGAGATAAACATTAATGAAATTTTAAGCATTTAATGAGTATTTTTTGTTAATTTTTGTACTGTCGGGGTTAGCACTATTTTCATGCTAATTCTGCTGATATGACATTTTTCGCCAGTTTTTTATTTTTGTTGGACTTATCAAGAAAATACCACAATCACTGGTTTTAGGAGTATTTTAGCATTGTGCATTATGACCTATAAGAAAATTAATCAACATTCATGGTCTGTCCCAGCACCTTAAAGTTTCATTAGTGGGTTAGCACTTTATTCATGCTGACATTTCGCTTCAAAAGGAAAGCTTCCCCAAAATTAATCAGTAGTTAAATAACTGATGAAATATATTCAAAACATAAATCTTTATTTGTTATGTGTGTTTTTTTTCATCAAAATGGCTTATTATAATAAGTGTATTGTCTCTAAATTTAAGATTTTTTCCCGATGCAAGTGTGATCTAAAAACGTTCGTAAAAATATGGATGAAAAAAAAATTTACGGATAGCTGGATGTTTGGACATGTGCCTTATCTGTTAGTAATTCTTACAGAGTTAGATCACTAGTGAAACAACATTTGAAATTGTCATTGATTAATTTGTAACTTCTTTTGAATAAAATGCAATTTTGCTATGCTTTCACAGCCATATCTAGGGGGATTAGCTATAGACAGTAGAAAATGGACGAAAGCAAAATGCATTTTTAATATCGATTAATTTACCTCAAATTTTCAAAAAAAAAATCCTGCCGCTGTCAATACAGCTGTGCTTCCCTGTAGTTTCTTACATAACCGAGACACGATACTTACATGTTTAACATCCTTTGAAAGGATGTTACATCTATGATAGAACTGCAAACATTATTTTTCAAATCTAACGCTGTCGTATAAAATTCATAGTTCCACGTGGTTGATACCACTATACTGTTTCTCAATTTAAATCAATAAACGTTGAAAGCAATCAAAGCGGAATTTAAAGCATCAATGCTGATAGTATAGTGTTTTTTTAACGTAATTTAATTGTGAGTCAATAGCTCCCTTTTTTCCACTACTGAATTTACCCCTTAAACTCGGTATTTGTCATGCATTTTTATGAAGAAGTCTCCATGTTGGAAAGAAAATGTATTTGCTGTATTCTGTTGCAAATTTCAGAGTTATTCTTTTTTTTTCACAGGGTTGTTTTCAAGATTAATTTACAAAAAAGAAAGTTTCCTTCAAATTAATTTGGAGATTTGTGATTGATAAAACTATTGAAAGCATATAGAGTTTTCACTTTTTCGTGTATGTTTTGTCACCGTAACAGCTTTGACATGAGAACATTTTTTTTCTTGTTCCTAAATGATCTTCAAGATCCAAATGTAGTCTGAAAACGTGCATATGGGGTAAAATGTATGTGTATAAACACACCAACTTGGTATAATACGTAGACTACTTTGGTCTTATTCGGCACATTGGATTTCAGCATGTATGGTCTGTCCAAATATACGAAATCTGTAAGTGTTCAGACTTCCAAAGAGATTTTTCCCAATTTTTAAAACTGTTCTTTTCATGGATTTTCGGCCATTAAGAGTTAGTCATTCATTTTATGATAAGAACTTTCCTGCATAATTTCACACAGCCTACATTTACCAACGAACATGGAGGAGGAGGATTCATTGAGGCATGTACAGTCATAATTCTCATGCAACACTATTTTTTTTTTTTGGTAAATTCGTTGTCATACAAAGAAGGATTTTAGAGTACTATTGGTGATTTTGATACCCTAAATAAGAAAACCAATCTAGCTAAACAAGGCCTTAATGTTTAATCTATGGTATTTTATTCCCTTTAACAAAAGACATGATAATCTCTGGAATAATGTTGGTATCTACCATTTTACTTTATTTTCTCTGATCTAGATACCCTAAATCTAAAATGCGTTATATGCATAATGCTGAAGAAGGGACTCTTTCCCTGCTTTTAGGTACACGGAAGATGTAAAATCCTCAATGAGATATAACCCCTCCCCCCCCCCCAACAAATCATATTATGTTGTATGACACTGAATGCTTTTTCTTTTAAAAGTTGAATTGTTGAAATTGTTTAATATCCACATTTCAAGATGTCTTTATGCGTACAATGATTGATTCTGTGCGCGTGTGTGCGTCTGAAATAGGCCTATATGCAAAGTTTGTCTTCATAATTCACACAGATTATACTATACAGACAGTTAAAAACAAGTATATCTTATTTTAATTTCACGTCACAAAGGAGAGAAGCGAAGAGATATTGATATTTTGTGAGTTTTCAAAAAATAAAGAGTATTTGTATACACGACGGATTTGGCTGCAATAAAGTGCTAAGCCACAAATTCAAAATGTGACTTGAAAAATCCTCTTGAATCCACCAAAATAACAGGGAAGTAAATTTCCCCAAGACACTATTCAATCTTGAGTATGTAAAGGTTCATATACGAAAAAATTGGCCTTCTCGAGTCATTAACCTGATTTATGGATTTTTTCAAACTTTCAAAAGCGATTATCTCAAAATGAACATTGTATGGGTTAGCACTATAATGCACCGACCCCTTCATTTGTTTCTTCAGGATAATGGCAAAAGCCCATTTTAGAAACGTTATAGCCTTTTGCATTCATGATAATGTACAGCGGTTGGACCCATGTAAACAATTTCTTCTTGAGCATCATCTTGAATATTAAATTACAACATTGATGTTGTAAAATCATCGATTATGTACATATTGGAAATCTTCTAAATGTACCAGTGAACCAGTGACGAATGTTTAATTTGCTATGTCAACTTTCAGCGAAACGTGATAACCGTGGTCTCATCATTGGACTGGTCCTTGGTGTACCTGCTGGCCTGTTCACCCTTTTTGTCCTTGTTGGAATATGTCTACACAAATATCATCCGGATTCCCTTCCGCAAAAAGGTTTCGATTTGTGTTTGATTGTTTCTGTCTCTGTTCATTTCATTTGGTTATATATTTTCTTTTATTCGATATCACTAATTTAGGGTGAAACATCGTCCACTCTTGCGATAGTCATAATCTTATACGATTAAGATTATGGTAATTGATGGGCTACCTCCGCCAAGTTTCGTTACCGTTGGTTTGTTGGTTTGTTGGTTTGTTTGTCCGTGTGCAAAATAACTCAAAAAGTAGTTAACGGATTTGGATTAAACTTACAGGAAAGGTTGAGAATGACACAAGTAAAAACCAATTAAAATTTTGGTATTTATTCGACAATTTTGGGGGAATTTATGAAGAATTTTTGATATTTTGACAGGTAGGGTCAATGAGCTTGGGAGTTCAAGCTGCGCATTTTTTGAGGTTTTCAAACGGGCACTAATATAAAGAGCGTGCTCCAGTTTCTGCTATAGGGCGCAGAGGCGTGCCGGGCAGCTTAGGGTTTATGACGTAACAAAAGCTTCTATATTGGGAAATCAATCGATTTTTCAGCATGTAAACTTACAGTCCTATGGGTGTGGAAATCACTGATCTCTAGACTATGGAAGAACCCATTTGCTTTTCCCCAGTGGTGGAGAGGAGAAAAATTGCTTTGGGAAGAGCAAGATCATCGGTGGAAAGTAGCTGCTTAGCGGAGGTCTGCGTTCTCAGAGTGCTTTTCTATAGTTGTGAATAATATATTTTTGGGAAATCTCGTCTTGATTACGTAAAATCAACCATATTGCGAACAATGACTGATGTAGTAATACGATGCTATGATCTGATTTTTTTAAAAGACCATTTGATATGAAGGTAAAAACTGTGATGACGGATAATGGATATCACTAAAAAAAAAACCACACTACGGGACATTGCATCACAAAAACAAACACAAACAAATCGGCGGGCATGGATTATGAAATAAGGGCAAATTCTTTAAAAGCTAATTTTAAGCTTTAAAATGATGTATAACTCAATTCAAATAGACTCTTCTAATGTATGTAAATATTGGAAAGAAAGTACAATACACTACCAAAAAAAAAAAAAAAATGTACAGAGAGAATATGCTCCGAATTATAATAAGGTCTACTCCAACAATTCAGGACACCAAGCCGTGATGGCTGTGCAAAGAATGGGGGAGGGGATGTTAAACACCGTCCCTAGCACAACAATGAATGATTATAAGGTTAAGCTAAATCGAATTTGCTCTATCAAAGCGTTCTATCCATTGCTGATACCTACTTTCAAAGCAATAGCATCATTCTGTGAAAAGTGTTTAGAATTGAGAGTGAAGAGTGGTATGTAAGGAAAATTTAAGAAATAACATTCCACATAAATTCTCTGCGAAAAAGGGCTAATGGCTAAGACAAAATTTCTTACTCATTTTATCATCCCAAACGTGAACTAATGTAGAAGAAGAACTGTTCTTTATGAAAACATTTAAACTCTGTATGTTTCACAGGATGTGGCTGGAATTACTGCAAGCAGAGACCACAGCAACCGAATCAATCTGATGAGCAGGAAGGATTCATACTGGGTATGATAAACATTAATAGTCCTAATGTTATATATATATATATATATATATATATATATATATATAACATATATAACATAACTGTATGCCAAGATACAGTATAATTAAATGCACGACGTGATAGAGTGCCCGGTGCGTTCAAAACCCACAAGGACACACTCGTAAATAATAGTATGTGCTTATATTGCTTCTTTTTCATAGAATGTGATGATGCCTCTGTGATCATTCCAATCATACTGAAGAATGAATTGCAATAATGTTTTGTTTAGTTTTTTTTTTCTTTACTTTTAATAAAGCCATCTTTATTTGCTGTAGAAAATACATGTCTATTAACGAATGCAAGGTGTGAACTTCCTGTTTTCTTATGGTATTATAAGACAAACATGCAATGTCTGTCTCCCGCCTTTCTCCCCTTCTGTCTGGCTCTGTCTGTTTGTGCCTCTTCGGATCCCCCCTCCCCCTCTCTCTATGATATATATAATATATAGGCCTAGTAGGTGTTTAAAAAAACATTTCCCACTTTTGATTCTTAATAATTGAAAAATATATATCAGATAACACTGTCATTGATATGAGTGATAGCTGAATAGTGTAAAATTTTTGTTGGAGGTGGCTTAGATATGAAAGCATAAATCAGTTTCATGAAATCCATGATTAATTTCACATTTAGGTTCTAGATTTTGCTCTATTTTCAAACCTCTGTACAAAACTTTCACTTTGAACGAGGGTCAATAGATGTGTATGTTATTGTTTGGTTAACACCCTGACAATGGTCCTGAACAATGCCCAGGGTTTGAATATTTCATTATTTCTTCAAGAGAAATTCCACTATCACAATCAGTCTTTATTCAGCCTCTGGCAGTATCTGTGTAAAATCAAACGCCTTCCGATACTGCCGTTGACCGTTTACAGAGCTGTCCCTATAATACTTAATACGAAATTACATGAATACCTTCTGTTCTGTTGTAAACATGGTGACTGGAAGCAAAGAAAATCAATTAGAGTATACACTTTGTATATAGAGCCTTGAATAAATCTACTGTGAAACAAATCGCCCTAATGAAAAATGCTGCTGAACTCCTTACACACAAAAAAAAATGCTCTGTTTTTACCGAAAAAAGCGACAAATTTGTCAGACTATTAGTAGACAGTTAATTGTATTAAAGTGAAGAAATTTAGGTCATTGTTATGCTTATTTATATCCCAAATTAAGTGAAATGTGAAGCAAAATTTGAAAATGATTGCCAGCTGGAATGAAATGTGATGTTTGCAAGCACATGGAAACATGTGCTTACCTGTTCCATGTGCATGCATTTTCCCCTTTACCGTGCATGAATTCAAATTAGCAGTGCCCAGGGCAATCCACATGAATTATTGATTAAGCATTCATGTGCCTGGGAGCGCTAGACTGACGCCTATTCAACAGGTGGTTCAGGCATGTTCATTGTTCAGGGCCATCGTCAGTACACACTCACATACAGATCATTGGTTCCTGTGCAAAGTTCAATTTTTGTACAGAGGGTTAAAATTTAACCAAAATCTGAAACATTATACTTCAAAATCAATCTTAGATTTAATGACACTGGTTTATGCTTTCACATTAGAATTAATTCCAACAAAATTGTACACTATTCAGATATTACTTATATCAATGACAGTTTTATGGGATGAATAATTTCTGAACTATTGATAACCAAAAGTAGGAAACACCTACACAATTTTTCTATGAAGAGTTTGTTCACAAAAACCGATAAGTTCATTTTTGAAGATATTGAAGTACAAACATTGACAAAATAATACCTTTTAAATGCTATATTGATCACTACATATGAAGAGTTTGTTTGCAAAAACCGATAAGTCCATATTTGCCAAATGGAGATATTTGCGATTAAAGGTCAAGAAAAATAGAGAGAATAATAAGAAAATGTTTGCTTCTTTTGACCATAACTTCAAAAATGTACCTTTATATGATGTAGTAACCAATATAACATTTAGAAGGTATTATTTTGTACTTTATGACAGAGACCTTACTTCAAAATCTTCGAAAATGGACTTATCGGTTTTTGCGAACAAACTCTTCATATAAAGGTACGTTTTTGAAGTTGCGGGCAAAAGAAGCAAAAATATTCTTATTATTCTCTATTTTCTTGACATTTAATCGCAAATATCTCCTTTTGGCAAATATGGACTTACCAGTTTTTGCGAACAAACTCTTCATGTTATATATTATATATATCACCATATGATTATGAAGTGCATTTATTTTTCTCTGCCTGTTTTACTTCCCTTCCAAGAATTATTACCAAAGCCAGCGTCTCTCGAAGAGAAACAATTACAGCAATGTACGAAAGACCTGAAGAAGCATTACCTTGAGTCACGACGTACGATCACAGTGGATCCACTCAACCTTATGGAACGTGTTAACTTGGATGGCATTTACACAAATTTGAGTCTAACAGACATAAGTAACATGCGTAAAACACCAATAACCTACGAGGACCTTACGGCCAATGACGAGAGTGGAAATCTTTCAAATCACCTTCTGATCCAGGGTGAGGCAGGTGTCGGTAAAACAACACTTTGTGCTAAGATCGCCTGGGACTGGTGTCAGGGAAGGATTCTCCAAGATCTGGACATGGTGATCGTCATTCCTCTCCGAGATGTTACGAACGAAGAGAGTATTGGTGTTATTGTAAAGAAATTTCTCTCTGATTCAAATGCAGCAACAGCAAAGCAGATAGACGACTACATGTTAACACATCCTAGTAAATGTCTCATTGTATTTGATGGTTTTGATGAGTTTAGTGGGAAATTTGGAGACAAGAGCAACAGTGAGGTCATCCGAATTCTAGCATTAGAGCAATATGATTCATGTAAATTAATAGTGACCACACGACCATGGAGAAGCCATGATTTCAAGATGACGAAAAAACTTGCTGAAGCTTATACTTTTATCAGCGTCGAAGGATTAAATGAGAAGAATTTAGCAACTTGTGTCAAGCGATACTTTCAGATACGACAAAAGAAAGCTCTTGCAGACAGTTTGATCAAATTTATGGAGGAAAATGATATCATTCGGTCGAACATGGCCCTGTTTCCAGATTACATTGCATTGCTGTGCCTCATGTGGGAACACTTCAATGAAGAGAAACGAATACAAATGACAAAACTACAAACTTTCTCTGAGATTTTGAGAGAAATGGTCTTTTTTCTCAAAGAACACTACGCATTAAAAGTATGTGAATATTTACGGGATCAAGAGGTTTTTGATCATCTTGTGAAAGCTGGTAGGGCGATTCAAGATATAGGTGAGATAGCGATAAACGGTTTGCTTCAAAGGACACATTCATTTCCTGAAGAGCATTTTAAAGAGTGTCGTGAAGCCATGGAAACATGCTGCAGAGTCGGGGTTTTGACTATAGAAAAGAGTGTCATCAGAAGTAAGCTTCGCAGCGACGCCAAAACTCCATCCCAGGTTGTGTCCAATGTTTCTTTCCCACACAAATTGTTCCAAGAATATGCGGCAGGAGTATATATTGCAAATGTATATGCCAATGATCGTGCCGAGTACGACCAGCTAAAGCAAACACTTCTTCCTCGATATCAGGAGTTCCGCTACCTACTCTACTTTGCCTCTGCATTAGGGATTGAACTTGGCCTTGATATCATAAACAATTTGATAGAGTGTGCTGACGAGAATTTCTGCATTGACGTTGCGTTTGAATGTCATACTGAAGAGGCCGCTAGAGCAGTGGGAGAAAGGTGGGATGAATACAAACTATCATCTCATATGTCAGAACATACAAAGTCAGGAGTCGTGTTCATGGTGCACTGTGACCAAGCGGTAAGTGACACGTAGGATATCGACATGAAAAGTGTAAAAAAAAAAAACATACGAGAAACGGCAATGTAATTTTTGATGCTTTCTGTTAATTTACTTTTCTTTCTGTGTGATTTAGGTGGAAGTCTTTAATCTGCTATGCTACAAATTCATCGACATTGTTTGTAGTCTTTCTATTCACTTAGACCCAAGTATTCTTTCGTCGCATTGAGCGTTAATCAACCTTTGAATTGACAAAAGACATGTTGTGAATTTGTTATAGGTTCAATCAATTATCAATTATATAAATAAGTTAAATGTCATTTCCAGAGACTACTTGAAATATTTCCATCGAGCCAAGTTGGGTGTTTCTCATTACAATCAGTAATAGCGAATATTTCATTGAGATAGAAGTGCAATCTTTTCATGTTCTTGGCAAATAATCACTATTATAATGACATTATCGTACCTTTATCACTCATATAAATATTGTGTTGATGTATCCGTGTCTCATTTCTTCATTTCTTGGTCAGCCCCTAGAAAAAAAAATGAACAAGAGCAGGTATGTCTTCCTCCTGTATTATATCATTTGATCCCTGTCAGACATTCAAGACACGAATGCAATGTATCACGTCTTATTTTCTCCTCGTCCAAAACAACTGCGTCCGCATTTTCAGCGTCCCACTTGTATGAATCATTATTGTTCTAGCTCCATAAATGAATGTTTCTTTCACACATTAGCGCTCGCTATCTATTGACAAAGTCATCTGCGGAAGAACTGTGTCACGTGACCTGGCTGAGGGAATGTGTTCTAGCAGTGTGCTGCACAAAGTCAAAATAACAGACTCGAAATTTCACACGGACTTCTATAAGATCATTGGAGACCAGGCTTCGACCTGTCAGGTAAGATCTTGAACACCTACATTTCATAATACAGATATTGTGCTACACACACTCAACCTGAAGTGTTGGACAATAAGTATTGTCTGACACTTCAAGTTGAAATTATTCAATATACAATCATCACGCGCATGAAAATGTTGAGGTAAATACGTTCTCCTTATGCTCTATCGTTCCTTTCTTTTATTCCACCATTTTTTTTTTTTTTTGTTTGCACCTGATATCACTTCCTTACGCTCAAATGACAGAACCGACGATAGCCTATTCAATGTACATGTATCGATTAAATATCTCGGGCTTAGCGGCTACCGCTCAAATCCAGCAGAATCCTGATTTTCACCGAATATTGGCAGATCAAACATGTGAACTATCAACAATAATACATACCTGCGGCACTTGTAGATTGAAAATGCTATGGCTGTTTTTGTTTTTTTGTTTTTTTTCTAGTTCTTGATTCTTGTTAAGAATGCACGTAATTGGACAAACATCGAACAGCTATTTGATTAGTTCGAATTACTGGCGGTTATGATTTCTCTAAAGACCAAATTGTTGGGATGCACATACAGCAGATAGAGGAGAGAAAAATATATTATATTTTTCTCTCCTCTCTCTGCTCCCATTACGTTGCTAGTGACGTTGATGCTCAAGCAATGAACGACCATACTTCGTCGGCGTTTTCACGAACCGACGCTATTTCGTTTTTGAGCGAAAATGCAATTCTGAGAAAATCGCGTTTAAAGATCTCACAAGTTTTAGACAACGTTTTCAATGACTTTTCCTGTCTTGTGTGTGAAAATTTTGACAGGGTGATGAGAGTGGAAGTTGTTCTTCCTATCCATAGTGTAATTTTAGTGTGAATTCAAAAAATTTACGATATTTCTGTCTTCAAACTCACTGCGTCGGTTCGTAAATCCATCGTTTCTTGCGCGCACCATAGGTTATGTACTTAAGCGCGGGTCTCACGAACCGACGTAAGTTGTATTACGCCGGTTCGTGAGACCCGCGCTGTAGGGCCTGTACAATAGGTAACGTGCAATACGCGTGTATTTACGAACCGTCGCTATTTCATTTTCGTATGTGTTTACATACAAATACTATTAGGGCTATACCTGCTTATCAACAATAACCTTATTAATTGAAATTAATTGTCATATAATGATTGTTGTGATGATTACAATACATTTAGTGATAATTAAGATGATAATACAAGCCAGTTTCTCTTAATTGTTCTAAAAAGAGTGTTGTCATTGTTTTCATCTTCATTTAGTACACGCATGTATTGTTATTATAGCTGTGGTTGATCGTTCCAAATTTCTTTGCCCCCCCCTTTTTTTGTGGATATATTATCATTTAACACTTTTGCATTTGGACATCTATCATTTGGTAATACATGTACTCGGTATACTGTGTTTCATATTTTTTACTTTTTACTGTTTTTTTTTAACTTTATTAACTTACTTTTTCATTTTTTCACATTATTTTTAATTCAAATTCAGTTCACTTCTTTCATAATAATTATGAATGTTTGTTCTAAGATGAAGGATACCGCTAAATCTTGGGAAAAAGACGTGCCAGTCAGTAATAATTACTTGTATTTACTCATCTTTCATACTCATGCATGCACTCTGTTATTTCTTTCTCTGAAATAAGATATTAATTTCTTTATTTCTTATTATTCCACATATTTGTGACATTTACTTTGTCACAATTTTTATCAGTGTCATTATTGTCATTTGGCTCGCATGCGAATTCACTCATAATTCCTCATTTTCCATCTTTCTCTTTCCTGCTCAACAGATTCTATGATAGCTGCACCTGATCATATAAAAACATAAAACTCATCCTGCATGCACTCTTCGAAACTGATAAACTCCTAAAAATACATAAATATCAACACTATCAGAATTTCAAGCTTCATTTTAAATATATAATAATGGTCATGTTTTATTATGCCTTTTGCAGCAATATACTGAAGAGGTACATTATGTAATCGAAGAAACATAGGTCCTCAATAAAATATCAAATTTGAATTATTCAGAGATGAGTAATGACAATGGGAAGGATAACAATTGTGGAAGAGCTCCATAAATCAATACATATCTAATGGCAAATGGAGATGGAATCAAGATTCAAGAATATGTGTAATTCAAGTTCATTATTATATCAGTTCTTGTGTGTTCACAAAAAGAGGAACACAGTTCGAACATGCACACCAAATCTTACATCGTACATTTACATCTATAGAGTGCGGACGGAACATATACAAGAGAAAGAATAACATTCTCAAATCAATATATCAAGCATAACTATGTATATGAACACACAAAGATGTTGCTGCATATGCATGAAGCTTGAGAGTGCTGCAACACCCATATGCTCAGATAAAAACTTGATGTATATCATACAAAAGAGAAGAGGTACTGCATGTACATGTAGTTACACTATTCACAGGACAGTAGAGAAAAAGCACGAGAGAGAGAAGGAAATGGGTGTCTAAAATAGGTCGATGTAAGGAGTGCAAAGCCAATTAAGTCTCTAATAGAAGTCATACATATATAAGGAAACAAATTAATCACAACGTAAATGATCATGCTCATGTTAACCAATAATTAGCATCTAAAAATGTGTGTAGAAAGCCCATAATATCAGCCTTTCGCCCCGTAGGCTTGTTACATATGAGAAAAGATAAATTTTGGCCGACCCCCCCCCCTCCCTGTGAATCCTTAATCCACCAGTACTATAAACACATTCTGAGAATGTGTTTTAGTACATGTACTAGCAAATTCACAAGAGGGGTGGGGAAATTCAGCCAAAATTGTGTGTGGCTAAAATAATTAAAAAGAAAGGTCATCAGCAAAACTACGGGGTGGATGCAGACGAATTTTCATGTGATGACTAAAAAAAATGCAGCTAAAGGAAAAAAAAAAGACGGCGGAGAGGGGCCAAGGCTAATTTGACTCCCCTCCCCCCCCCCACCAAAAAACAAACAAACAAACAAACACCACTGTTTTACAGCACCTTTAAAGGACTCTTAATTTTTTGTTTGTTAAAAACAAATGTCTCGAAGTAAAGAATTCCATATTGTAGGCGAAATGTAGACCGATACAGTGTAGAAAGTGTACATCCCAAGCTATTAAAGAAAAAAAACAGATTATGAATATCATTTAAAGTAAGAATTTCAGTGTGTTTAATCATCTTTAGTTGAGTTGCAAATGACATGTACATATTTAATAAGAGCAGTAAACTTCGAAGCGCCCCCAAGCCCTTCTATACTTAATTATTCATGTGTAAAGGTAGCGCCAGGGCACTCCGGTGGTCTAGTGGTTATGACGCTGGTCTAGTAATCCAGAGGTCGTGGGTTCGAATCCTGCTTGGGCTGCCTGTGATTTTTTTTTTTTTTCACAGCAGCCTACAAACTGCACACTGCAGTTGCGTGCGTTACTACGGATGGAGACAAATGAATAATCTATTATTTTAATATACAATGTTTGACATCCTTATTGCAATCACTTTCTTTAATTGTAAATTTAGAGACATAATGAATTATTATTAAAAGAAATCAAATTTCTGTATTTTGTTGTGAGTTTGCATGGGAACATACACGTATCATAATTTACAATTTTAGTTAGATAAAGAACATCTTATAACAGAACTGTCTAGTGATGGTTGAATAATTATGTCAATTTGTTATAAGTCCTATCAGTTACATGGAGTGCATGTTCCCATGTTTATAAGAATCATACGCGACACATTCAAAGTGGGTTGAAGACAACAAAATAATAAATAAAAGAATAAAGGAGAATAGAACTTAATCTGATTACAGCATCATCTAAATATTGCCAATGAGCACTTAGAAATCTATCAAGATTTATCACAAGGTTATGATTACCACACAAAACCTTCAAGAATTATTATCATGAAATACATACCAATGAACACTTAAAAAAATCTAACATTCCATATCAAGATGAAGCTTTCCTTGATATAAATGTCTCTCTGTAGTGTTATTAAAGTGTAGCAAAATTGTAATTGCGACATCACAGAATGGAATGCATTGTTTTCACCTTCAATCTTAGGATCTCCTTTCATGTTTCCACTTTACAATCACATTTCACTGTAGATATACCGTCCTTATGTTGTCGCCCTTCATCCCAATTTCTCCCTTCTATCCTATCTGTAGATTGTCTTCTTTCCTAAGCCATTGTATTCACATTCCTTGATGATCAGCACGATGCTGTACTTTTTTCTTCTTCTCTGAAACAGTCCAGCTCTTCGCTACTGCATGGCATCAGTCATCTGAAAGAAAAGACAGAAATTAAGAACTTTCGATTAAAATCAAACATCATGATACAAGATACAACTTTCATTTTGAGAAAAAGAAATCAGCCAACTAAACAGTAGTTGAAATTATTTTGCTCTATTTATATTAAACATAAAACAAAACGGTATACAGGATCAAAGAATGTCAAAAAAATACTGCTGTTCGTCTCTGATGCATATTCAAATTGTCTCGCTTACATATTTTAATGATGCAAGATCTTATGTCTAGCACTTAGTAAGTCTCATGTAGAATTTAAATTATTATTCACAAGAATAAATCTGCATGTCCTTGTAAACAAGGCATTGCTTTGAAAAAGCTGAATATTACTAATTGCATTCGGGAAACAGTCTACGACAATCAAACTTGTTTATTATCAGAGACTTTAACATCTTAATTAGACCTAGACTCTACATTACCATTGTATTCACATCCGTTGGTGATGTACACGACCCTGTACTTTTCCTTTTCTTTTCTGAGACAGTCCAGTTCTTCGCTACTACATGGCACCAGTCATCTGAAAGAAAAGAAAGAAATTAAGAACTTTTGATTAAAACCAAACATCATGACACAAGATACAACTTTAATTTTGAGAAGAAAAAAAAAATCAGCCAACAAAACTGAAGTTGAAATTATTTTGCTCTATTTATATTAAACATAAAACAAAATGGTAGGCCTATGCAGGATCAAAGAATGTCAAAAAATGCTGCTGTTCGTATTTGATGCATATTCAAATTGTCTCGTCATTTACACATTTTACTGATGCAAGATATTATGTTTAGCACTTAGTATGTCTCATGTAGAAATTGAATTATCATTCACATGAATATAAATCTACATGTATTTGTAAACAAGGCATTGCATTGAAATAGCTGAATATTAATACATGTACCTGCATTTGGGAAACAGTCTATGACAATCAAACCTGTTTCTTATCAGAGACTGTAACATCTTAATTAGACCTAGACTCTACATTATCATTCAGCTTTTAAAGGTATTAACCATTCACCTATAAAACACTGGCATTGTCATGTGCATCATATTTCTTTGATACTGCACATATTTTCATGAAGTCTGCACAAGAATGCAAATGAAACACGTCTGCTGTTTGGTATTTATAAAAAAAAATCAGTAACCCGGAAGTCCTTGGCCTTAGGAATAACACGTGGCGAGTTAGTAGGAATTGACGTTAAAATAGAATAAGAATAGATCTACTAAATAGGCCTTTGCCTCATGAATGTCTGGTCTAATTATAGACTAAGTGAAGTCTAGACCTTTCACTTTTAAGTTACCAGTGGTTCACAAAATTTATATTATAGATCTAGACTACATCTAGATCTAGACATCTAATACTATTAGATCTTGGCAACTTTTGTCTTTGTGATGGATTCGTATGCAATCTCTTCAGATGGACACGTTGTTGCAATAAAAGAACAAAGAAATCCTCGGTTTAACGTGATGTGGGTTCTTTATTCTGTTACACAGCATTATCAGCGATATGTAACTGTGCATACTGCAAACTTGCGCTTGCTAGTGTGATATATTCAACAACTGTGTTGGAATGAGTGGTTCCTGTAAGATACAAGCAAGAAGAAAATTATCCATATAACACGCCGTACAAATCAGTATACTCTATTTCAGCTCTACACAGAAATAGTAAGACGATAATGAATATTTTCTTTCTTTCCTGATAACGTAATTAAGGCCAGAATATTTAAACAACGTTTATATCTATTCTAACTAACTCATGAGAATGGCTGTGTTATCTATAATCATGAGTATTGCTGTTATGTATCTGGTATAATCTACAAGCAGGATAAACATAATAAACTTTCAATATTCTAAGTCAGACAAATCATCGTCGGTTAATAACCTATTTAACACAATCAATATATGTCTTGAATCTTATGATTGTAAACGCTCAATGCCACATCTCACATCAATGTCACTATAGGACGTCCTGTCACAAATTGTGCATTAATAACAACGAGCATTAGATTCTCCCTAGCAACCTTCTTGTGGTCTTAAATGAGACTACCAAAGAATCTACAGCTAGACATATCACTATAACTTCAACTTTAATATCCCTCCGCGTGCATGAACTTCGTGCGTGGAGCGTTCCTAACACAAATACCTTAATGATATACATACGCGAAAGGATATAATCCAACTTTTACGTTTTAACGTGAGCAATACATAATACCAGAAAATCCGTTTGAAACTCCACGGATTCACATTCACAATACTATCATGTCGGACCGTCCTCCGATAGGGAGAGGTCTTTACAAAGACCGTCCAAAACGTTCAACGTATTCTCATTAACACTTTCCACACCGCGGACCATGCACCACGCACGCTACACTGAACGTTAATGCAATTGAACAATGCACGGAACAAAAGACGCTAATACGTAGTACAGCGTATACGGCGATGACCTTGACCTTGACCTTGAACATACATAACCTTATTTCTCATTTACGGTTTTTCCTCTTATAGTCTTAACTCCCTGACCATGGAAGCTTTGTTTGTTCCTTAAATGATGCACAAATCATAAAGAAACGATTTATGACATACCTTGGATTGTTGGACTTCATCACATTGTCCAAGAAACCCAAACTGTAAGCAAACTGCTGTGGCCAACTGCTGAGCAAACTGCTGCTCTTGTGGAACGACTGACCGGAACTCTTTGCTAACAGTCTATAATTCAGACCCTAATTTTGAGACTCGTACTATATTGTATCATTCCATGACATCCTGCCCCCTTGAACGTGACGGAAGTCACTTTATAAACACTCAACACGTGTACAGTAATGCGATTATTTACACAACAACGAACAGATAACTGCTCTAAGGTCGAGACCTAACTAGATCCAAAGGTGAAATTCAAACCAGTTAACAAACGAACATTCGAATAGAATGCTTTCTAAAGTCCAAACAGAGTAAATTTATGTTTCACCGTCTCCATTAGGGCAAGAAATCGCTTGTTCAAGTTGATAACCAAATTCAAGAACTTAGTAGCCCAAAATGTTCTGAGCTGACGATGAAAAAACAAAGGCTACAGTGAATCCTTTCTTCGGAAAAACGCGATTATTTACTCAGTCCTTCAGCTTGAAGGTCTACTCTCTCTGTCCTCTTCATGAGAAGAATCAGCTTGGTCACAGGTCTCTTTGCGACTGACTTGTCTGCGTAACGAAGCTCGACGACACGAACCAGCTCATCGTCTCAAGGGAAGGTCTGCAGGATTTCAGCCATTCGCCAAACGCCGCGCCTCTTGTCTTCTCCGATGACGAGCACAACATCACCCGCTTGTAGGTTCTCTGCTGCACGTTGGTTTTTCGAGCGCGGTGAGAGCTTTTGTATGCAGTCCATCCACCGTGCCCAGAACCTGTCAACCATTGCGTTGCACAGCTCTCTCCGCTTCCTGAAGTCTCCATCATACTGCGCACAGGGAACATCAGGGCTCGGAAGATCTCCTCTCCCAATGAGGAAATGATTCGGAGCAAGAGGGGGATGATC
Source organism: Diadema antillarum (assembly GCF_040938485.1). Taxonomy (NCBI): domain Eukaryota; kingdom Metazoa; phylum Echinodermata; class Echinoidea; order Diadematoida; family Diadematidae; genus Diadema; species Diadema antillarum. The sequence goes on along the minus strand of NW_027272552.1, from coordinate 37,137 downwards.
GAGAGGTGAAGATGACACAGCTGTAATCGGTCGACTGTTGATCAACCCTGAAATCTGGCTGAAGACTGTTTCCCATTCAGGGAAGGGCAAACGATCAGCTTTCACGAGATGCTTCATGGCTTTCTTGACCTCTTGCACCATGCGTTCGACAGCGCCCTGATGGTGGGGTCCACCAGGAGGCCCAAATTTCCACTGCACCTTGAAGCTACTACAGTGTTCCCTCAGTTCTGTCTGGTCCAGTCGTAGGTTGAGCGTGTTGATCGTGTTGTAAGCACCACGAAAGCAGGTCCCGTTATCACTGATGATGGTGGCTGGTGCACCCCTGATGCTGATGAAGCGATCCAGGGCTTGCAGGAAAGCTTGTGTCGAAAGGTCTTGGACGCAAGTGAGATGAACAGCCCTGGTAGCCGCACATGTGAACACAGCACAGTAACCCTTGGCAGTAATGTTGCGGCTTACCTTCACGTTTATCGGCCCGAGATAATCCACGAGCGTTGTCTGAAATGGCGGTGAGAAGGGCTTCACACGACACTCTGGGAGGTCCGCCATTTTCTGTTCGACTGGTCTCCCTCTATGCCTACGGCACACGATGCATTCCTTCACCACGCGTTTGGAGAGTCTCGTGTCACCGACAACCCAATACCTTCTCCTCACTTCCGCCGCAGTCCTGAGTTGTCCTCCATGAAGAGCAAGGGAGTGTCCATCTCTGACAATCAGTAAACTGATGTGGCTTTCCCTTGGGAGGAGATAGGGATGACGAGTGTCGTATGATATCGGAGCATGGCGAATGCGACCTCCAACGCGGTACACTTTTTCTCCTTCGTCGAAGAACGGATCGAGGCGCATTATGTTGGCATCTTGAAAGTTGATGTCCTTCTGCGCTTGACGTATCCAGTACAACTCGGCCTCCTTCAGGAGTTTGGCAGAGGGCCACTGTGTAATCTGCTGAGTAAGCTTCTTGAACCACTCTTTCTTTGGAACATCTCTCACAGATAACACTCGAGCTGTGACCATCTTCAGCCTTTGCCAATTCGAGAAACTGGTGGGATCAACGACTGCGGCAGTGTGAGCCACTGCATTGACTTTCAGCGTTAGTGTCTTCGCATTTCGTACATGGAATTTCTTCCTCTCTGGATCCGAAGTGTCGTCCTGGATGTTCTGCGGTGTCTTTGGCCAGGACTCAGGTGGTTGCTTCAGGTAAGTTGGTCCCTTGATGACCTCAAGCATTCCTTCCGCGGTGGTGCCTCTAGAGACGACGTCAATGACATTCTGATCGGTCGGCACGTAGGCAATGTCCTGGTGAGGGTCGAACTCTGAGGTGATTTCGCCCACTCTGTATGCGACAAACGAGCGAAAGGACTTGGACTGTCCCCGCAGCCACCTTACTACAGTCAAACTATCCGTCCACATCTTCGAATAGGAGATGGTGAAACGAAGGGCATCTTTCAGGGCAACCATCAGTCTTGACAGGAGGAGAATGGCCTGAAGCTCCTTCCTTGGCATGCTTGTTTGTTTGAGTGGAGTGAGTCGGGCTCTTGCAGCGACGAAGGACAACTGTACTTCCGTGTGTTCAGTCTCTGACCATCTCAACCAGACGCCAATGCCCATGGCATCTTCAGACGCATCACTGGCTCCGTGTAGAGAAACCTCTGGCAATGGCCTTTTCCCTCGCAATGTCTCAGGAATGAGACATCGTGGGATCTCTATGGTAGACGCTGCTTCCAAATCCACCTTGATCTCACTGACGTTTCGACAGAGCTCAGGTCTGTCGTTGAGTGGCGTGTCCCAGTCGACATTTAACTGCCACAGTTGCTGGAGTAGAATCTTCGGCCGGATCAACAATCCAGAAAGCATACCAAACACATCATAGTATGATGCCGTGTGAGCCAACAACTTGCGTTTGGTTAGGAGAACATCCTCCATGGGCTTGACTTCTTTTACTCTAAGTGTGTCAGTCGAGAGGTTCCATTTTGTTCCTAACACAGATGCGGTCTGAGTGTCCTCCTCAGAGTCGCACACTTCCTGTACGTTCGACTGCCACTTGCGAATGTCAAACTTGCCCTTAGCAAGCGTTTCTACAAGCTTGGCTTTCAGATTGACGGCTTCCTCGACATTGGTGACAGATTCACTCAGGTCGTCCATATAGAATTGATCGGTGACGACTTTCTTCAGTAGCTCATCATCGGGTGCGTGTCGATCTATGACATGCCTGAGTGTCACAATTGCTGCCGTTGGAGAAGGCCTGTCTCCGAATGTCACAGTAGTAAGTTCATAGACTTGAATTGGTTGGTTCGGGTTTTCTCGAAAGACGTACCGATGGAACCTTGCATCTTCCGGGCTGATCTTGATTGCCTGAAACATTTTTCTGATATCAGCGATGACGCCTACTTCGTTCTCTCTGAAACGCAGAGCCACGTTGAACAGATCAGCATTAAGGTCTTCACCCTTCACGAGGTACTCGTTCAAAGAATGGCCTTGGAATCTTGCCTTTGCGTCATAGACTATCCTGACTGGGGTGGTAGGCGAATCTTTCTTTACCGCAAAATGTGGTAAGAACCACATTTTTCTCCCAGCTTCTCTGTCTTGTCTAATTTCTGTGTGACTGACACGACGTGAGACACCTCTTTGTTGCAAGTCCCTCATCTGCTTACAGTACACTAACCACTCCTCAGGCCTGTCTCTGAATTGGCTCTCTAAGCCATGCAACCTCTTAACGGCGTAGTTGTAGTTGTCTGGCAAACTGTCAGGAGACTTCTTCCACGGCAGTCTGACTTCATACGAGCCGTCCTGACGCTGAGAAACACTTTGCTCCGTGGTTTTGGTTGCCCCTCTGTTCAAGATCTCTGTTGAGCACTTGCATCTTCTCGGTTGCAAGGCTGCTGTCTCCAGGCCGAGGAACTCCTCGAGGGGACCGATTGCCGATACGTTGACGTAATTAAGCAGAGCTGTAGGGCCTCCTGAACGTCCTCCTTGGATAAACCATCCCAAGGGGCATCTCGCCGCCACTGGCTCGTCAGGTTTTTCCCCAAGGATGTACTCCTCCCATACCATCAAGTGCGTGTTGTCAACGCCAAGCAACATGTCGACAGTTTCAGACGAGGCGGCGTGAATATCCACTTCCCGTAGATGGTGATACTGCTGGAGGTCTTCTGCTTGCACTACAGGGGCTTCTCCACAAGGCTTGTCTATTTCTGTGACGGAAACTGGGTACGACAAGTTTCCCCCGATGTCTTCGATGAAACAATCTAATAGTCGAAGCTTTCGTCTGATCCTGGTACCTCCAACCAGACTCAAATCGTGATCCTGGTAGATGTCTTTCTCGGTCTTGAAGAAGATGCCCTCTCTTACCAGGGTAGCCTGACTTCCACCATCTAAGAGAATCCGCACCAGCTGACGGTTATTTCCGTGTCGCAGATATCCCATCACAGTGGGAAGGACGCTCTGTAGTGCGCCTGCGTCCTTGTTCGCGACAGTCTTCACACTCGCTGAAGTGGTGTGTGGACGTGTAGGTGGCACATTGAGATCCTGCGGAGATGATTTCCCTCCATATACAACAGGGCAGATAGCAGAGAAGTGTGAATCATCTCCACAACTCTGAACCTTGCATGGCGACGCAAACTGACACAGCTTGTGGTCGTATGGGGATTTCCCTGCAGGGCAGTTGTCATGACCACATCTGCTGCAGATGTCATTCTTTTTCATGACGTCATACTTTTCCTTTAGACTGAGGTTCCTGAACTTAATGCACATTTTCAGGAAGTGCGTATTCGAGTTGACATGAAGAGGACACTTGGGAACCCCGGAACGCTTCCCCTCTTTAGATTGGATCTGTTTAGGTGGATTCCACGCTGCTGCATTTGAGGACTTGCTTCCTCTGTTTTGATTCATCTCACAGGTACTCGTCTTCTCTGGGAATGGTGACTTCGCCTTCTCTTGGAGTAGGAGCTGTCTATGTAGCCATTTGACCAAGCCTCCAAGGGAGTCACTGATGTGCTCGTCTCTGACATCTCTGTAGTAAGCGATGCGATGTCCCTCAGGCATCTTTTGCTTGATCTGACTCAGCATGATTTTACTGTTCAGCTCCCCAGAGAGGCCGATTGTTTCGGCCTGCATCTCAAATACCTGCAAGGTTTGAACAAATCCAGTCATGGCATTTAGACTAATCTTGCCCTTGATTTCGTACGGCTTCAGGTTTTCCAAGTCACGGAGTAGACTGTCGACAACTCTGTCTTGGTCTCCGTACTTCTCATCAAGTACCTGCCAAGCCCTCTGCACATTAATGCATCCCTTTATCATGTTTCGTTCGCGAGCATTAATCATGGCTTGAGTGAGTTGGTAGAAACACTCTATCTCTGTGAGGTCAGCAGCACAATGTTGAAACAAGGTACGGAAACGCTGGTAGTCCTTGATGTCACCGTTGAAAGTGGGGAATTTCATCTTCTGCATCTTAGGTGTGCAAGATGAATGTCGATGCATCGGAGAGGGCGGAGTTAAGGGAGCAATCGGTTCTGGACTTGTAGATCGAGGTTGCCATGACGCAGCCTCGGCTTGCGGTGCCGGATCTTGAACAACAGATGGTGTAGAAGTAGGGGGAGTTGACGGCGTCACGGGCTGGGAGGTAGGCGGCTCACCACAGCTTGCGGACCCAATGGACTTTCTCGCACGTACAATGGTCTCCACAAACCTACTCTCACACTCTCCCATCCAGGTCTCCTCTTCTTCGAATGTCGCCTCATCTGTTATATTTTCGACCAGCTCCGCATGCTTGCTTTCAACTTGTTTGAATTGACTTTTCGCCTTGGCTATGTACCCCTTTAAGGTGTCGACCTCACCAAAGGTGTCCTTTAATAGCCTGTCGATTGAGTTTAAGGTGCGTGTCAATCCCCCTTTGGTGTTTCTCCTGATCAACTTTAATTTCTCTACATCAGCCATGGTATGGTTCTGGAATCACAGCCTCTTGATGGTGAGTAAGTTGTTATAGCACGATAAGCGTCGATGGTGTAAGTTGCATCCTGAATCCAATATACAAGAGTTGTTGAAGCTGTGATGGATTCGTATGCAATCTCTTCAGATGGACACGTTGTTGCAATAAAAGAACAAAGAAATCCTCGGTTTAACGTGATGTGGGTTCTTTATTCTGTTACACAGCATTATCAGCGATATGTAACTGTGCATACTGCAAACTTGCGCTTGCTAGTGTGATATATTCAACAACTGTGTTGGAATGAGTGGTTCCTGTAAGATACAAGCAAGAAGAAAATTATCCATATAACACGCCATACAAATCAGTATACTCTATTTCAGCTCTACACAGAAATAGTAAGACGATAATGAATATTTTCTTTCTTTCCTGATAACGTAATTAAGGCCAGAATATTTAAACAACGTTTATATCTATTCTAACTAACTCATGAGAATGGCTGTGTTATCTATAATCATGAGTATTGCTGTTATGTATCTGGTATAATCTACAAGCAGGATAAACATAATAAACTTTCAATATTCTAAGTCAGACAAATCATCGTCGGTTAATAACCTATTTAACACAATCAATATATGTCTTGAATCTTATGATTGTAAACGCTCAATGCCACATCTCACATCAATGTCACTATAGGACGTCCTGTCACAAATTGTGCATTAATAACAACGAGCATTAGATTCTCCCTAGCAACCTTCTTGTGGTCTTAAATGAGACTACCAAAGAATCTACAGCTAGACATATCACTATAACTTCAACTTTAATATCCCTCCGCGTGCATGAACTTCGTGCGTGGAGCGTTCCTAACACAAATACCTTAATGATATACATACGCGAAAGGATATAATCCAACTTTTACGTTTTAACGTGAGCAATACATAATACCAGAAAATCCGTTTGAAACTCCACGGATTCACATTCACAATACTATCATGTCGGACCGTCCTCCGATAGGGAGAGGTCTTTACAAAGACCGTCCAAAACGTTCAACGTATTCTCATTAACACTTTCCACACCGCGGACCATGCACCACGCACGCTACACTGAACGTTAATGCAATTGAACAATGCACGGAACAAAAGACGCTAATACGTAGTACAGCGTATACGGCGATGACCTTGACCTTGACCTTGAACATACATAACCTTATTTCTCATTTACGGTTTTTCCTCTTATAGTCTTAACTCCCTGACCATGGAAGCTTTGTTTGTTCCTTAAATGATGCACAAATCATAAAGAAACGATTTATGACATACCTTGGATTGTTGGACTTCATCACATTGTCCAAGAAACCCAAACTGTAAGCAAACTGCTGTGGCCAACTGCTGAGCAAACTGCTGCTCTTGTGGAACGACTGACCGGAACTCTTTGCTAACAGTCTATAATTCAGACCCTAATTTTGAGACTCGTACTATATTGTATCATTCCATGACAGTCTTTGTGACACGAAATTAACACGTCACGGATGATATTGCGGCGATATCCAACAGGATGACAGTACCACTATTACTGAATCAGTAAGTTGACATACATGTGTAGATAACTAACATCAACTTGTTAAAGATCCTATATGAAGGGAATAAATGTTCGTAAAATTCGTTTGTAGATGAAATATATGTTGGTAATTGACCAATTATGCAAAAAGTTTGGCTCAAATCCCCGCAAGCATCTAGATATCCGCTATTTGCAAGTCCCAAACATCCCCCTCCCTCCCCCTCGAAAACCAGCCACAGTACGGGACTCCAAAAGTTGTGACGTCACGCCAGGGTAGTTAGAGCCACGGGCCCCGGATGCTCTGTAGAAAAGCATTTGGCATCGGGAAAGAATTTCTGTCAATTTTTTTTCAAAGTCTGAAATCTCTGCTATTTATACTTTTGACACCAACTCTTTACTGTTTGTCTACACTTAATAGTATTATCATGAACTGCTTCTTCTCAAACAATTATTTTGTATTACTATGATCTGCAACAAGCCCAAATTTCACACAATTATCACAATTTTCTCCTCATAGTTTTGGTGCGAAAGTAGATCCGGTCGGCCGTCGGTCGGTATGACGTATCACCTCGCAGCTCGTATCGTATGCATTGTACGTACGTACGTGCGGTTCACATTTGTATCATCGTAACTTTTTCATAGCGGTTCGTTTCGAAATTTCGCGTCGATCAATTTTGAGCTTTCACTCCTTCCGAAAATGGCCGAGAACAGTGAGTTATCAGAGTGATCTTTTTATGGACTTTGAGGAGTACGTTAGTGAAGAGGAATGAAGCGACAAAAGCAGAGAAGGGGACGAGAATATAGACGAGGACGATGGAAGTTGGGAAGATGTAAGCTGGGGAGAGGACGATGGAGAAGTGGGAGAGCAAGGTGCTGTCGACGTCAATCCAGCCGGGGAAGCAGCGGCAGGGCCACGGGTGCCGCAACCCTATGAGCCGCTGCCTTTCGATGGAGATGGAATGGCAAACGACGGGGATGCTCCTCGTCTCGATTTTAGACATATTCATTAAGACATATTTCAAATTTCATGGCGAAATGATGTTTCTATCTTGAGAAATTTAACTTTGAAATCACAGCAATATCACCCCATTTTTTTTACGAGCACGCATGAAAATGTGACCCAAATCATGTTTGCAAACAACGCCGAAAAGCTGCATTCGCGTGTGGATCTCCAGCGATCAGATAATGAGCGTACAGCGGTTAGAAATACGCGTAACAAGCGCAGAAGCCACTCCCCCTATGTGTTGTCATACCCTGTGTGCGCTGCGTGCGTACGTACGTGCTCGGTATTCAGTTTACATTCGATTCACATGTACCGTATTGAGCGCCCTACAACACGTACGAACCCCGCGTATGTATGCAGGCGCAGCTAGCTAGCAGCAGCTAGGCAGCCCCGCCGGTAAAATTCGGGGAGCCGAGCGGACGAGAGAGCATCGCGATTGCAAGCCAGGGCAGCCGGCATGGCGAGCATGGTTACGTTCGCACTTTGGCTAAGCGGACATGATTGTATTCACAACCGACTTCTCGGCTTTATAGTGCCAGTGACTCGAGCATCGCGAGTGCACTTTCGAAATATAAATGCCATATAAATGAACAACGATAAGATCATAACCAATCCACAAGTAAACTAATAATAGTAGACAGAAATTTAGTCTGGTTGTTTTGCAAGACGTACGTGATTTGTGAGCGTGACTGTATCCGATATGTACAGTACAGGGTGCGTGCTATGCTGTGATGCGTGTTGTAGGCCTATAGGAGCTATCGCAAGCGACACCAGCCCAGTTTCCTGCCTCGATATGCACATCATACACAACACATACACACACACACGTAGTGACACACACACACAGAGGTAGCTCTTTGCTGGCAGCATCTGGCGTCCGCACCGTACCGCGCGCTGGCACGTACAGAGTCGCATCACTCGCGGATTAATCTTTTACGCGGGACGTTATTTTTCCAACCAAAATAAAACTAAAAAAGTCCTCTCAAAATTCTAAATTTTCTGAATATTATGTGATGTATCAAAAAATCGTTCACTAGAACATTTTTTTCTAATAATTCTTAAACAAATTAGAACATAAAATCCATCATAAGAGAGCGATATGACGCAATTTTAAAGCTTTGACAGCACTGCATTTGCGTGGACATAAGAGGGAATACCCTTACGTGACATCATAATCTAGGGGTCTTGACTCAACGGGGAATAAGGCTTCGATATTTTGACGAAATTTGAACGCATATTCCTCAAAAACCAACCTTTTTAGGGGTTTGAAAGATGTGAGATAGGAAAGTATGGTTAATAAGCCTTTCAAAAACACAAACAGTCCAGTTTTTGGCGATCGGCTTCTTATGTGAACTTTAACGTACGTTAGAGATGGCACCATATACAATAACCGGTGACACTGACACTGACAGATCTAACGACTACGTTTAGACTAACGTTAAAGAGTTAGACTCGCCATCTCAGTAAGTCGGCCAAAGACAAAGTCAATACAGGGCTAAGTCAGTGTTACTGTTATGTTAGGCCTAACAAATGTTAACGGTTACTCGGTTAGGTTAGGTTTACCAGGACTCAAGAGTCCTGGTTAAATCAGTCGAGGGACATTTCTTAGAAGTCCTTCGATTCCAAGAGTAAAAAGGGTGAAAGAACAAAGGGAAAAAAGGAAAGAAGAAAGGACAAATGTATGGCTGCTGTGGAAATCGACAGCGCTACTGTATCAGTCCTATCACTATCAATCACGCGTAAATATGTAAACGCCATTTGGTTGGGCCGCATTCACAAGTTTTAGGGAAAAAAGCCCCACCGCTGTGCTTCAAAGGTACTCCACTCGAACAAACGTTAGACATAATGTCACATATATCTACACACAGTACGGTACTAGGGCTGAATTCACAAGTATACTATAACACTGCACTGTACAGGAAAGCCACCTAACCTGTAGAGTACTACTCGTAGTGTTTACACGTAGGTAGTATCACTAGACCACATACTGTCATAGATGACATCTACACCAACGCTGCACACTGGCACTGGTCCGACGGTCCCTGACCAGGAAAAATCACTGTTGGACACTGACCAGTAACTTTTTCAGGAATGGACCAGTAAAAATTGGGGGAAAAATGGGTGGACTCTACCTACTATTACCACTAGTCTAGATGTAGATCTAGAGCTAGACTATAGACTCTGTGTTAATTTGACTTGGTCTTAGACTTCAGCTGATCTTAGTTTTAGTAACTGGCATTACAAGTAAAGTCTTAACTTAGACTTAATAGTTGAACTTGAAAGTTAAAGTCTAACATGTCTAACTTTATTCTTTACTCTTCCTTTGAGTTTTACTTTTAGACTTTTTACTTTTTTTTATAGTTTAGTAGGCCTACTTTGTCAATCTCATGATTTCATTTTCAACTCAAGTCAAGGCATAGCCATGACTGGCATGAGTGTCTTCGAGACTTTGACATCTTGCATGTCTTGCACACAGACGTTACGACTACAGTACTCAGTAGTCTCAGAAGTAACGACATAAGTTGAAAAGAAACTATAAATGATATGATTTGGGATCTAATTTGAAATTGGATGGCGTTTACAGACTAGGCTTCATAAGCATCACGCGATTGAATACATGGGACTACACTCTACCGCAATTTTATGGTTATGGTAGTCCAACTGAAACTGTTATTTTGAGCATGATTTTAATAGGATTATAGCTTTTACAATACCATTCACTTCACTCGTGGACAGTGGGCTGGCTTAGGTCGTCATTCATCTTTCAGAAGGTTTGGTTCTCACTCTGAGATCTGGATTAGGGCCAAAACCTAATTCTAGGCCAGTAAGTTGAACAAAGCTCAAAATAATGCAACTGCGACGGTTCGTAAAACCCGCATTGCTCTTCACCCTTGCAATGCGGGTTTCACGAACCGGCGTATCTTTACTGCGTCGGTTCGTGAAACCCCTTTTTAAACGACTTATGAGCAAAACATTCCAAGACTATACTCTCCTTCAGGCGCGCCGGAAGCAGTTTTGGATTGGGGGGGGGGGGGGCAAATATTGGAGGGGGCTCACGATAGACCATGCATATGTTACACAATATACACATACACACACACACACACACACACACATCTATATATATATATATATATATATATATATATATATATATGTGTGTGTGTGTGTGTGTGTGTATAATATATATATATATATATATATATATAGATATATATATATATGTAAAGTGGCGTACGGTGGGTCGAAACATTGGGGTGGGCACCTTGTGGAAAACTAATTTTGACGGTGTGTATACATGTACGTGTGTGCGTGCGCAATAATGGGACTACAATACATTACGGAATGTGATACATTCAACAACGCAGTCATTGACCAACATTGTAAGTTTTCCTTACATGGATTATGGAATGACGGTGTGAAACTACAAATTATCTACTGTCAGCAACATCAGGAGAATTGCATAACAATAAAATGCGAGCGAGCGGAGCGAGAGAGCTTGAAAAATTTTACAGTCTACAGTCCCGAAACTGGCGTTTGTAGCTATATCTTTCACTTTGGATATTAATGGGGGCGCATCGGGCGCAACTGCTGGCAATTACTGGCTGCAACATTAGGGGAATGGCAAAATGATTCAATGCGAGCAAGCGAAGCGAGCGAGCTTGAAAATTTTGACATTCTATAGTCCAAAAACTGCCGTTGTAGCTATGTTTTTCGCTTTGGAAATTAAGGGGGAGGCGCACCGGGCTCAGCTGCTGGCAATTACCTGCTGCAACGTTAGGAAAATGGCATAACGAATAAATTTGATGATTAATTTTGACATTTTACAGTCCCCAAACTGCCGTTTGTAGCTATATAAAATATATTTTTTTAGCTTTGGAAATTAAGGGGGGGGGGGGGCGGCCCAGGCGCAACTGCTGGCAATTACTGGCAGCAAGTCTAGGAGAATGGCACAGCGATTGAATGCGAGCGAGCGGAGCGAGCGAGCTTGGAAATTTTGACATTTAACAGTCCAAAAACGGCCGTTTGTAGCTATGTTTTTTTCGCGTTTATTCATTTATATACATATCTATCTTATTTTATCTATTTTTATTTATTTTTTTATTTATTTATTTATTTATGTATTTATTTATTTTTTTTTTTGAGGGGGGGGGGGCAAAAATGCGTTTTGCCCCCCTTTTTTTGGATGGGGGGGGGGGGGCGGCCGCCCCCCCCCTCTTCCGGCGCCTATGCTCTCCTTCTGCTCTTGAAATAGCATTTAAAGGGGATGGCCAGTCACTGATCAGTGGGAATCAGTATGAATGCTGGGGGATGATTGTTCCAATTCTTGTGGGATTCATTTAAGAGTACATTATATATCTATATTGTTTTGTCAAAATTATTTGCTTCAGAACGGTCTCACAATCAAGTAATGTGCAGTTTAATGCCCCGTCACTGTACAGGCATGCTAGCCTGGAACCATTAAACTGCTCATTACTTGAATATGAGACCATTCTGAAGCAAACAATTTTCACACAACAATAGATTATAATGTATTCTTCAATGAATCCCACAAGAATTGGAACAATCATTCCCCAGCACTCCTACTGATTCCCACTGATCAGTAACTAGCCAGCCCCTTTAAGGACAAATACCTATTTTAATGGGCTAATGTGTGAGTTATGTCATCATTGGAACTATAACTTTGCCATGTTGAGTTAAAAGAAAAATAGAGACCTCTAACTTCAAAATATGATTAATTAATTTGGGTGGTCTGCTTGTATACTCTTATCATACACTTTGTTCTTTTAAGAAAAGAAAAAAAAATCGAAAATTGATTACTGTATGTGGCACGTAACACATCCTTCTTGGGTAATAATCAACATGATTAATTTGTACGCAACTTCAGAGTATCTGTTTAAAGCACCGATTATACCCCCAATTACCCTTTCAATCTCTGAATGAATGTAGAGCTAAGTATACACACACATATTATGTATATAGATAATATACACGTAATAGTATACATTTTCATGGTAAAAATCCACATATAGGCCTAGATACACACATTAAATACATTCGAATAGGATCTTTGGGAATAAAAGACACCAGTCCATTACCTCTCCAAAACCTTTTTTTTTAAATCATTTTTTTTCCGGCCACTTTCGTGATATCCTCAACAACATTACTTTTCAATCTAAGGTTACACGCCAAGTAGCTCCTTGGATTATTGCTGCCTATAAGCAATGATAAGGCGATACCTACCTCGTGTATTGTGGACACCGTTATACTTCACTCTTAATGCATGCCCACCATGCAAAGAGAATACAATTCTGTTTTGTTAATTCTTAATGCAAACAGTATGATCTTCAATTTTTCTGTTGCATACATTACGTACAAATACGTACAAGGATTGCTGTGTATACACTCAATTTGCCCTATTGGTACTTATGTTAGCAATATCATGTGTGAATACCAAATTTCTTTCTTTGTTTATTCGTTTTTCCATAGATTCAAAATTTGGAGTTATCTTTTAGCAGATGGGAAGACTATTCTCAACACCCATCCTCGATAGGGGGTGACTTGGCCCGTTGGGTATTCACCATGCCCAGTCTTTCAATCTTCAGTCTGACATGCCCCTACCTGGACCACAAATTCGTCTCAACAGCCGGTGCTACATTATGTCATGTATGCTACTTTAGACTATAAAACCTATGTGTGTGCCTACAACTTAAGTAACTGATTTGTGTGTTTGTTTAATATTTCTTTTTCATCTATGAACGAATTTGCCCGTCGTCGTTACTTTGTATACCCGTTATCAGGTAAAATTTATTGAATAATTCTTATTGAATGAACGAAGGCTAGAGCGAGGCTTACGCCGCTCCATTAGGGGAGACAGATTTCCTGGGACGTGCCATGAATTTAAACGTAAGCTGTAGGATCTTGCAATCAATTCCGTTATTTTTCGGAAGACGATGCAGCTCAGCCATCTATTATGATGTGATTATATAGGAGGTTACCTAAGGCCCATAGGGATTGTTGAAAGAAAGGACGAAGAAGAAGAAGAAGAAGAAGAAGAAGAAAAAGGCTCTCTGGAAGCAGAAGTGATAGCGCTGATTTAGTGGATCATTCTTTATGTATTGCTGCAAGTTTGTTATGGCGGATCAATTCAAATTCAAATTAATTTATGAGAAATGTCTCCATTGATTTTGTTTAACAAACGAAACGCAGTCATTTTTTTCCGACACAATAAAGCATACAGTGTGCACATCCGAACATGCTTGAAATTTACGTTTACAGATTGAAGAAAAAGAATTAGAAAAAAAGACGTCGATTATGAACTACTCGGGACATAGTGGATCAAAATAATGATCTGACTGAATTATTACGCATGTAATGGGAGTGTGAATGCAAAAGACTGTGGCCAAATAAACAGATAGCTTGAAGATACGACAGCCTAAACACAGAGAGAGAGAGAGAGAGAGAGAGAGAGAGAGTGAAAGAGAGAGAGGGGGTTAGAAACACAAACGGGCAAGACATACATCATGTATACTTGTCGAAAACAAACGAAAAGAAGGGGAAAAAGACCGGAGTGGCATTCTGGCATCACATTGCGATAACAAACATTGGGAATCCCACAGCATTGTTGGGGCCGAGAGAGTAATTAAGGACAGTGAGGTGAGTGCCCGTGCAAGCGAATGTGCCCAGAAGGTTGGCGGTACGAGATGCCTTTTACGATAGTAAAACTTCGATAGATTTATCAAATAGTTTGATGTAAATTTGGTGAGGTACCAAACAGGGAGGGGGAGGGGGGGGGGAGGGGGGGGAGGGGGGGGGCTTACCAAAAAAAAAAACATTTTAGGCCTATAATATGTAAGAATATTTAGATTTTGACTTATGTTTATCTCAATTATTTGATATAATGCACTCTTTGATATTTGCTTTGAAAAAAAAAGTGATTTACATTATTTAATTTGCTCGGTCTAGTGGGGTCATCGAAAAAGTGACTGCAAGAGGCATCTTACAGATTAAAAGGTGGTTAACGCACCTTGCCCTTTGGGCTTAGGACGCACATTAGTATTCCGAGTCTGTGTCCACTTTTTGCATCAATGATGTATACAACGTATGTGCTAACATGCAATGACCATTTCTTCTACGTGTAATACATCTTATTGATATTTGCTTGATGTTCTGTATTTTTTCTGTATTTTTGACAGATATGTGATCTGAAGTTGTTTGTCGAAAACTGGCATGACGGTTCTCAACATCAATCCTCAATGGGGGCTGTCTTTGCCCAATGGGTATTCACAATGCCAAGTCTTTCCATCTTCAGTCTGAAATGTCCCTACCTGGACAAAGATTTTTTGTTAACAGCAGCCTCCTTGGCATCATCTTTTCAGGTATGTCACTTTATACTATGCATGATTGACATTAGGTAACCTCTATAATGTCGTGTGTGTGGGTGTATTCTCTTTCACTTGATACTTATTTGTTAGCTATCTCGTGAGCCTCCTGACCACTTTTTGCGATATTTTCCTACAGAATGTAGTCCACTTTTTATGTATTTTTTTTTTATTCATTTAAGTGTCTTGCCACGTAACATTTAATTGTTTGTTGAGCTGTTTTTGCCAGCATTAACGGTTTCTATATTGTATGAATAAAAGAATAAGCAATGAAGTTCCCTTCTAAGGATATCACCGTTATTAGGTCATATTATTATCATCACATGCTGAATATGATCAGAAATAGAAATAAAAAATAAGCTATGACAGAGTGTAATCGCTTAACTTTTAATATACTGTTTCGCACATATTGATTTTGATATTAGTCAAACGCTTGACGCGGACAGAGAATTGTCAACTGGCCTATCTAGCTAAAGTGTTACTTTGACAGCAGTTTGTTCAGAAGCTGTTATTATGGATGTTACAACTTGTTAGTTGCGCCCAAACAATTCGTTGTCATGTTTCGAGTATAGTCAGTATATCTTACAATTTCACAGGGGACGTTAAATGTTTAATGTCATTATATCAATATTACAATTTGATTAATATAATATTGATGGACGTTTTCTTTCTTCTTTCTAATGCTTGTTACTGACATGTATTGACATAATTCATAACGAGTTTAATAATCAGTGTGGTTTACTTGAGGCTTGGGATTTGATACGTCATGAATGCCTTTCTAAAACAGTGTCTTTTTCTTGCATGTAGTCTATCGTGAACTTATAAGAAATAATGTCTATCAACTGATAAATGATACTGTATCACTACATGTCATCATGTTATCTTTACTCACAATATATTTTGAAAATCATACTCATACGGAAAAATAAAACGTCAACAGCCATGCATTTTGATACGGCATCACTTGACGATAATAATTATAATGTCATTACTGAAATAACTACTGGTACTAGATATGATATTGATAGCAGAATCAATGTCCGTATTCTTTGTGTAAAGTCACTTACTAGGGGCTCCTTGAATCATCATGTACGTGTTCCACTGTACAAAAGTATATTTTTCACGTATTGCAGTATTATGTGGAAGTACGAAAAGGAGTAAAAATATCAGATTATAATAAGTTAGAATGTGAACAATCATTTTATCTCGTATAATATGTGACGCATTAAATGCACAATCAATATGGGTCTTTCTTCCAGTTGCATTTGCAACCACATTGTGCATTTTGTTCTTGTGTGAAGTGATTCTCTTAACCCTGTCTTTAATAGATATTCACTTCATTTTTCAAAGTTGATTGCTTTTTTTCTACAGATTCAAAATTTCAAGATGTCTGTTCGAAGTTTGGATGACGGTCCTCAACAGCAATCCTCAACATGGAGGGACCTGACCCAATGGTTATTCACTATGCCACTAATTTCGACTTTCAGTATCACATGCCCCAAGGACAGCCTGGACGGTGATTTCTTCTCAACAGTGGCGGTGTCAGCGTCAGCTTGTGAGGTATTATTATCTTGGACTGTGCTTGATTTACACTTGGCCTCTCATAAAATATGAATGCATGTTTGGATCATTTTTTCTTTCTTTCTTTTCTTTATTTCTTTATGTTATTATTCTGGAGATGCTGCATGCATAGCATGCATTATTTTTTTTAATACACTTTTCCAAGTAATAATCTTATTAACATTTTTTTGTTTGTTGTTGAACATATTTCTTCTTTATGCTCATAGATCTCAGCCTCTTGCCATATGGCATTGTTGTTGAGATGTTTTACCCAGCATTATAGACTCTAGTAAGTGTGAGAACAGGAATTACCAGGTGATATTATTGTTCAGGGGCGACAATTTGTGCCTCAGCATCCGGGAATCGAACCGGGGTTCTTTTGATCGTGAGGCAGACGCGGTACATACTGAGCTAAATCACCAAAGGCTGCTTGAACTGTTAGATAAGCAGAAAACGTCCCATGTTTTGTACGCAATCGTCTCTGTTGTACGGAAATAGTATGTGGGAGTGCGAAGGAAAAAGAATTTCGGTTGTCTGAAATCTGAATGTGAGAGTTCGTCTGATCTCGCTATATGCTTAGCGACAACACTATGATCCTTGTTTATTTGACAATGTTTGATCTAAGTTTCTGAATTGACATTCAATAAAACATTATTTCTATTACGAGCTTAGAATAGACATTCTATTACGTAAAGTTGATTACTGCCTCGTCGATTGTTAGCTTCTTTGCGTTTTAACGTTCCTCTTTCCCCTACAGGTTTACTCGGACAAATGGACATTCCAACTGCCAAGTATTTCGAGCTTCAGTGTGCAATGCTCCTACCTGGACGGTAATGTTTTCAAACAAGCGGAAGAGTCAGCATCATCGTGTCAGGTATTTCATCACGAACTACCAGTATACTCAGTGACGGATCCAGAGCAGATGGGGGAGGAGTGCAGCAGACGCACTTCCTTTATCTTATTGATTTATTATCATTATTTTTTTGTACCAAAAGTATGCATGAAAAACACAATAAGAAACATAGACAAACAAATAAAAAATATCCCTACAAGGGGGGGGGGGGACGCCCTCCCACCCCTCCCCTCGCTTGCAACGCTCACTTGCTTTGTGCCCCCTCCCTTTTACGGAATGCCTGGATCCGCCCTGATACTATTAGGCTTTACAATATCTTGCACGTTGACATCTCAGTCTGTGGCCACAGAATAGTTTCTTGTTTTCCCCCAAGATAATAAGAATATCAATTTACATGTACTAAAAAAACAAGCAAGAGAGCGATATTTTATTGCAATGAAGGACGGTATCGCCTACCCAAAATCGTATAACATAGTAACCGATAAGACCAATAGATTAATGAGATTTATACTTTTCTAATGGCAATTTTTATGCACAAATGCACATTCAACCAACTTCCTTCGGTCTTCAATGATTTCCTAAATCCTAATTCAGTCTATTTTCAATATTCATTTTTAATAATGGTTTCGTACCAGAGCCGCCGCTGTACAGCGTCGATAAATATTGTACGAAACCACTGACTGCGACCAGCAGGGTGCAGCCCACTGTACGCATAGCTAACTGCGACCAGCAGCCCCATACGCATAGCGTAATGGGGCTTCGCATTGTAGCATTCAGGATCATGACAGAGTTAGTATCGCGGGTAAATGTCAACTTAAAATCGAAAAATTTCTTCGATTTGAAGACTTACCAATTAAGTTGAAGTATTGAAAACAGGCTTCGAACAACGTTTGGTTCTGCCAATAGTCCCTTTCTGTTCGAATTGATGACTGAATGTGACTCGGTGGAGAGGACCTTGGGAGAGCTACATACACTGAATACTACGGCCAGCGCATGCGCACACAAACATCTTATCCGTTCATGGATTTGAAATTTGTGCGCATGTGATGTGTTCGCATGCACTGGCTGTAGTATTCAGTGTAAGTAGCTCTCCCAAGGTCCTCTCGACCGAGTCACATTCAGTCATCAATTCGAACAGAAAGGGACTATAGGAAGAACCAAACTTTGCCCGAAGTCTGTTTTCAATACGTCACCTTAATTGGTAAGTCTTCAAATTGAAATTTTTTTGGGATTTTAAGTTGACATTTATCCTGCGATACTAAATCTGTCATGATCCTGAATGCTACAATGCGAAGCCCGATTACGCTATGCGTATGGGACTGCTGGCCGCTATGCGTATGGGGCTGCTGGTCGCAGTTAATTGCATGATTACTAAGACATGAAAGCACTTTGGGGCGAGTAAGTCTCACAGTGTTAGTTATATGAAAGGTACTTTAACCTGAAACACAAACTAAGACAAGGAAATTCAAGGAAACTTTTGAGGTACCAAAACTTTTTATTATCTTTAAACAATGCAGATGTATTCATTTATGTAAAAGACTGTTTAAAGAGATACTGTAACTTATGCTTGCATAAATGTACGTACAAAAAAGTTTATTTTCATTTTGAGTTGTGCTAGGGAAAAAAAAAGTTGAATATTTGAAATAATGATTTATTTCTTTTAATTGTCAGATTCAATTATACCGTACTCAATTTGTTTGTTCAATTAACTTTGTATTTCATTTATGTATGAAAAAGAAAATCAGAAATACAACAGAATCAGAATCAGATATACAAAGATATTTACCAAACAGACTTCGACTTCTTCACCAATTTGTTATTATCTTTATCATTACTTTTTTTTGTTCTTTTTTCAAGAAACAAATCAGCTTCTGATAATACAGGCAATCCATCTCGGTAGATTCCCAATACCCCCATATCACTAGACGGCGATTCCGCTACGATCATCAAAAATCGACAAAGCGTGGCGGATCTTGGCTTGATCGCTTTAGATATTCTCCATCGTATCTGGAGTGGTTCAGAAGCGCGGAGGATCGCCACCATCGCCATGGTCGGCGACCTCGCTACGGAAGTTTTGAACATGTCCAAAACTTCCGTAGCGAGGTCGCGACCAATCGCCGTGGTGTTAAAGCGTATCACCATCGCCTCACGAGCGCATTAAAAGCGCCACTTTCGTAGCTTTGACGGGGTAGCATCGCGCGAAGCGTAACTCAAGCGCATAAAAAACGGCTCCCATCGCCCATGAAAATTACCACTTTTTCAGTATAACGTAACAGGAACCAATCATGAACGATAGAAAATGATGCACAGACCAGGAAGGTGGACATGGAGAAAAACGTATAAAATTCATTTTCCACGTACACACGGGACGAATCTGCTCTGTTTACTAAATTGTTTGTTTATCATATACCATTGCAAGGTAATGAAAGTAATTAAGTTGTAATCTTTTCAGATATATCTTCATAAAATTTTCTCATTGTAGGATACGATTGTTGTTTGCTCGTAAGCCGGTTCTTTAATATTATACACGTTTTACCCTTTTAATTGAATGGATGACTTAACTAATAGTGCAATTTCACATCAGGTTCTAACTGGTGTGTTCTAGAATGCTAAGGGTGGAATCATATTCTGCATATCCATGTTAATTTGACACTGACATCTGCCTGAAGAAATTCAGTCATGAAACACATTTTCCCCGATCGCTTGAGATCGTAGCATGGGCCCGTCGTAAACGTATCACTGTCGCTACGATCGTATTACTGTTGTAGCGAGGTCTTCTTAAGCGTACGAATATCGCAACACAGTCGGTTCGATCGAGGAAGCAGCGCGTCTAGTCGGCCTGGAAATGCGGCAACAACGTTGCAGAGCCGTATTATCATCGTGGCGCTATCGCCTACAGCGTAGGTTGAGCGTGAACAAACCGTAGTGTAATCGCCTCGGAGGCCAAAAATGGAGACGGACGGCGATCGCGCCACGATTTGTTAAATCGTTACATATTGCCATGGTCGCCATGGTCACCTTCCTAGTGAGATAGAGGGCCTAACATTTCACATGCTTTAATTCTCCTAGCTAATGTATTCGATAATTCACTCATTCAATACATTTCTTGTTATGTTAATGACTTTGTTAAACGAGGAATATGTAACAGTGAAAACCAACCAACAAACAAAAATATAAACCAGTTGCAAATTCATCTATAAGTAGGCCTACTATGAAAAGGTTCGTTGACACCTGATTGGCCGGCAGCTGTTGTTACTATCACTCCTGTTTGGTTGCGCCCAAACAATACCTTTTTGCTCCCTGTACTCTAAACTTTTGTCATTAACCTGTATTAATTAACTGTTTAACACATTATGATGATTGGTTTATACGTGGCATCACAAACATTTGGTTATGTACACTTTGCATACTCCATGTAACGATTTGTATCTCTGATTACTGCATGAAACAGAGTGGACTGTTATATATTATCTCTAAAGATATAACGGAGGTATAGAATTGCAGCTGCTACTGCAACAACTCGCACTAATGCAAGAAAATGATATGTAACCTCGGTTTCGAAAGATTGGCAGCGCTATACAATAACTCATGATCACTGAAGCAATAATCAATGAAGATAGCAACTTTGTCTTCATCATTGTGTCGTTATAAACATGCATCAAATTAGTTGTTTGTATATTGTATTTATATAATCACTATTCGGCATAGATTTCTGTTTGTGGTAAAGTCTTTGGAACTTATCATTTTTCTTTTCTGCCTCGTGCTTTGCCGGAAGATCAATGTATAATTACTGTTCACTACATTGATACAAAAACACTCACGTGACAGTGATCAGGGCTCCTTGAACATTTGAATCTGACGACACCAGCCTCGTGCGTTGTACACAAAAGATATTAACTCTCCCCTACTCCAATAGCCTACGGGAGTGCGAAAAAAAAGAGTGAAAGGCAAAAGTAAAGAGAAGTCTGGCAATACTAATGTGACATAAATGTTCGCATAGTATGTTGCGAGACTTCCATTGTTTCCAGGCTCTGTGTCAACTTTGTTTTGGGGTACAGACATTCTATCGATCATTTCTCAATATATTCCATTCAATTACTTTGTGTCGACTCGACATTTCCTTTTGTGTGTTTGTTTCTTCGTCTTCAGATTGAAGATCTCCAGGTGATTTTAGACAGATGGCATGACGGTTCTCCAAATCAATCCTCGATTGGGGGTGACTTGGCCCAGTGGGTATCCATTCTGCCAAGTCTGTCAAGCTTCAGTCTCACATGCCGCTCCCTGGACAGTGGTTTCGTTTCAACAGTCACCTCCTCAGGATTATCATGTCACGTACGTCATTTTGGGTATTTGTAAGACTTAAAACTATCTAGTTCCCCCACTCCTCACATCACTTCCTTGCAGCACCTTGTGACGCACTCATTTTTGGAAAGTGGTCAGTCCCCACTGACCCATTCCACCCACCTCTATGTGCCCCCTTGTTATAAAACACTTAATGTTTTTTTCAAGACGTTTCACAGAATGCACCATGACTATTGCTTTGGAAAAACAATTACAGTGATAGTAAAAAAAAAATGTTTATAAAACCCACGTAGAAATAAATATCTTGAATACAGAGAGTAATATTAATTTTATTCTAACGATAATTTTTGGAGTTTTCATGGCTGTTCGAAACATCCTTAGAAAAGACGAGAGGAAGCCATTATTCAAGTTCTTAAAAGAAGTTTATTCAAGCTTGCAGACAAAAGATTACTTTTTTTTTAGAGAAGGAAAATCAACCTCCTATCCACCAGATGCATAAAAAAATGTACGTGTTGTTCGTAAGCAATGATGTATAAAAAGATGACTTGTAAATTTCTAAGAAAACGTGCGGTAATAAATTAGTGCTAAGAAGAGAAAGTGGGAAAATCTTGGGCGTCCTTTCCCTTCTACTCAGGCGGATTTATAGTCCCCGCCGAACGAGTTCGAGCAGGGGACTATGAAACGGGCTCCGTACGTGTGTGTGTCTGTGTGTCCGTCTGTGCGTCCGTGTGTGATCAAAATGTTCAATTTGCTACTTCTCTGTCATTTACGAGCCAATTTTGATACTGCTTGCTTTATATGATAGCACTACATGGGAGCTTTGAAACTTCTACACAGAATTTCAGCTGTGACCTTTGACCTTGACCTTTGACCTATATTGTACATTTTGCTTCAAAATGCTACTCCTTCGCCATTTCTAACCCGATTTTGATTCAGTTTGTTTTATGTGATGGCACTAGGTGAGGGCTTCAAAACTTCTACACAGAATTTTGACCTTTGACTTCTTTGACCTTTGACCTTGATTTTTGACCTATATTGTACACTGGCTACAAAATGCTACTCCTTCGCCATTTCTAGCCCGATTTCGATTCCGTTTGCTTTATGTGATGGCACTAGGTGAGGGCTTCAAAACTTCTACACAGAATTTTGACCTTTGACCTTGATTTTTTACCTATATTGTACATTTTGCTACAAAATGCTACTCCTTCGCTATTTCTAATCCGATTTCGATTCCGTTTGCTTTATGTGATGGCACTAGGTGAGGGCTTCAAAACTTCTACACAGAATTTTGACCTTTGACTTCTTTGACCTCTGACCTTGATTTTTGACCTGTATTGTACATTTGCTACCAAATGCTACTCCTTCGCCATTTCTAACCCGACTTCGATTCCGTTTGCTTTATGTGATGGCACTAGGTGAGGGCTTCAAAACTTCTACACAGAATTTTGACCTTTGACTTCTTTGACCTTTGACCTTGATTTTTGACCTATATTGTACATTGGCTACAAAATGCTACTCCTTCGCCATTTCTAACCCGATTTCGATTCCGCTTGCTTTATGTGATGGCACTAGATGAGGGCTTCAAAACTTCTACACAGAATTTTGACCTTTGACTTCTTTGACCTTTGACCTTGATTTTTGACCTATATTGTACATTGGCTACAAAATGCTACTCCTTCGCCATTTCTAACCCGATTTCGATTCCGTTTGCTTTATGTGATGGCACTAGGTGAGGGCTTCAAAACTTCTACACAGAATTTTGACCTTTGACTTCTTTGACCTTTGACCTTGATCCTTTTACCTATATTGTACATTTTGTTACTAAATGCTACTTCCGGCGGGGACATATATTACGCACCGCGAAATTTCTACTTTTCCTTGTATAGTGTTGAGGCAAGTACACAGATCCAATTTACAATCGATGGTAGTGCATGAAAGGCAAAAACAAGACAAAACAAAACAAAACAAGACAAAATGTGTCTGGACTCCCGATTTTTAAACTTTATCTTACTCTGTTGTAGTAAAACCGGTTATATGACGGCGTGATATGAATTTTTCTGATTCGAAAATATCCTTGAAACACTGATTCATACACCCATTATAAACACTCTGATCCATAAATCCATTAACACCCTAATCCATAATAAACTCTTTGAAGTAAAAATTAAGATACTTGTACTGTCATGTATAACGAAGTACTGTAAGTCAGTCAAGCCATACTGTGTGCTCGAGTATCAGGCTTCATTAGAATGAAATAGTGTGTACAAAAAGAAGATAACGAAGCACATACAGTTCGAACTTGGTTATGAAACATCACAAGTAGTAGTCGAGATAATGGCAGTCTGTCGACAGGATGCTGAAAAATTCATGCACTGACAGTGCACTCTGCACTTATTTAACCCTATAAATCCCCATACCAGATTTTCATTTGCCACTCCTTCCCCTTAATCCGATTTCAACCAAATTTGGTGACTTTTCCTAAAATCTTATTGCAAACATTTTGATATATAATTTAGCTTTATTTGATGTTGCTTGTTGCCATGGCAACCATAAACTGACAACCATGTCAGTCAGATTTTGCATCTTTTTTCTGTACCCATTTCATTCAACAGCATTACAGTGTATGAAATGGTTGTTTCTTGGCTGAAATTTGTTGAAGGAGACAAATTTGAAGTAATTATGGTCCTGGATAATTTTTCTTATTATTTCCTTTGTTTTTATATGACAAAGGCATAAAACAATAGATATAATAGAGATAATTGAAAATAACAGTATTTTCTAAAGATTGCCCTTCTTTTTGAGTTATTTTGAATCCTTCACCCAAGTTATGACACTAATATCATAAGTTTATCATATTATCAATTTGCTATCTCAAAATTCCACTATTATGCAAATATGAAATGTCATGAATATACATGTACCCATCCCAAACATTTCATCTCAGGTCTCATAATGTATCACTAAGTTCATATGAATAGCGCCCCCATGTGGTGACCTTGAGAAATTTTAACCATAACAAATAATAAGATTCCTCTTATCATTTGTGGCAAATATGAAAATGATTGGTCCATAATAAGACATATAAAATGGGGATAAAGAAATTATACAGAAGAATCATTTTTTTTAGCATGTATGCTATGTATTTATTAAATTTTGGTAAATAGCGCCCTCCATGGGTGACCTTCAGAAAATTCAAATGTACGGTCGTGTAGAGTACGAGTTACTCTCTGACTATCAATGTGCCAAATATGACGGTTATACATCAAGTAATAAAAAAGTTATATAGGGGGCACAATGTAGTAAACCATTAAAAATTTGATATGAAGGCATAATAAATTGGCAATGTCTGAAAAGTATACAAATTAAAAAAATGCACATTTCATCAAACCAGAATTCCTGGAATAATGGTAAGTCTCAGTAATGAGGTATAAAAGTGCTGGATGACGGAGAAGAAATGTGGAGAAAGAACATTAGAAAGATACAAAAATGCACCTGACATTTATATATCCCTGTATATAATTACAATCATTTTTAATTCTTTGGAACTGCTCATTATCTTTTTGGCCTCGTCCTTTGCCAAGTGGTCCTGGCATGTATCAATTGGCCAATATCTTATCGATAGCAGAAACCATGGGAGTACGATTGATATAAAGTCAAACACGGGGGAAGGGGGGGGGGAGGACCCTGATGGGGTTCCTTGAACCACTTAGTATTATATTGGACATTGATCGAAATCAGCCTCATGGGTTGTACATAAAACATGACTCTCTCATACTACAAAAGTATAAAGGAGTACGAAAAAAAGTGAAAGAGAAAAGTAAAGGGAGATCTTCCAATAGTCATATGTATTTTGGCAATTGATGTTCTTAATTCTTACTATATAGTTTCCTGTATTTCAGGCTTCTGTGTGATTTTTTTTTTTCGTGTACAAACATCCAATCAATTGTTTTTGTATTTGCTCAAATTAATTCATATTACCGCCCTGTTTGGTTTGTCTGTTTTTGTTGTTTTCTTTCATTCAGATTGAAAATCTGAACTTGTCTTTGGGCAGTTGGGATGACGGTTCTGAACATCAATCGTCCATGGGGGGTGACTTGGCCAAATGGATATTCACTATATCTAGTCTTTCAAGCTTCAGTCTGGATTGCGTCTGCCTGGACGGTGATTTCCTCTCAACAGCCGCCTCCTCAGTATCATCATGTCGGGTACAGTACTGCATTTTGTACCGCGTACGATTTGCATATCTTTTGGTCATGAGTGTGTGCACATGACGTGTGTCTGATAACACTTCATAAAATTATCTCCATTCATTTCTGTTTGTTATTGTAACTTATGACCGTCTGTACAGTTGCCGCATAACAGTGCTTATTCACTCGTTTCTCTCCCCCCCCCATTTTATACATGGATGTTGGCATTATCGACACCGCTCAACGCCAGTAAAACACCCGCATTATTATGCTCGTAAAATGCCTGCAGATTTAAAGCGTGTTCGGTGCATAGGCGCAGATCTATGAGCAACCTACGTACTTCCAGCGGGTTAACTGTCTATGACTTGCGGGAGCGGCATGCCTCCTACTGGACATTTTTGAGTGGACCTCTGCAATTAGCAATCCCCGCGACTTACTCGGAACAAGATGTGTACATGTTCAAAACTTGGCTGCGTGTAAATCGGACTTGCATGCGCACTTTCGGGCAAATACGGGCGACTGTAGGGCCTACGTGCTAGTTACTCTCAGGTGCGGACCATCTGCGGGGACCTAAGGGTAACAAATGTGACCCTGCACCTCAAAACAAACAAAAAGACGCCAGACATGATTTTTTAGTTAGGACCATATTCTGAAAGAGCAGACTTTAAGCTTTAAAATGATGTATAACTCAAATCAAATGGACTCTCCTAACCTATCTAAATATTGGAAAGAAAGCACAAACTCAGGAAAAGTGTAAACTGAGAAAAGAGGCTCTGAAGTACAATGTCTATTCAAGCGCTTAATCTTTACCAAACCGTGCTGGCTGTGCGATGAATGGGACAAAGAACAGGAAGTAAACCACCAGAGTAACAACAACGAAGAAATTATCAGATTAAACTGAAATTAAGCATACCTCATTAACAGATTATGTCCATAATCAATGCCAACTTTCAAAGCAGTAGCACTATCCTTTCAAACGTTATTAGAGTTGAAAGTGAAGAGTGTGGAGAAGGTTTTTCAGAAATGAAAAAGGGATTCTAAAGACACACCTAATCTCACTATTCTACCAAAAATGTTCGAGATAAACTGCTAAAGAAACACACTTTCCTGCCCGTTTTATGATACCAAATTTTAGCATAGTGTAAAAGAAGACGCGCTCTTTCAGAAAATATGAAAAAGTCAAGTTCGGCTAGGTTGACCCATTTCATTTATTTTCAGTCCTCACGCAAAATCAGTGTGTGCGACTTTATGTTCGATTTGAGGTGCACGGTCACAAATATTGTTCCCCTAAGTCAGAACAAGACATGCCCGGAAAGGTGTGACAGACCCTTGGGCTTGCCCTAAACCTATTCCGGGTGATTGCCCGCACAGGTACACGCAGAACACCAGTATGAGGTCCATAGCGGCAGCACCTCGTCGGCAACTTGCCCGGAACTAGAATGTAAGTAGCACACGTCCATGACTACTTAGCAGAAGCGAAGACGCAGGCGAAACTAACCCAAATCCCTGTCCACCGGCAAAATCCTGCGTGAAAGAAAATCCCTACTTGCAACAAGCCTGCGTAGCTTGCCCGGAAAGGTGTGGAAGGGCCCTTTTTTTAATTCATTTATCTGTTTTAGTTCCAGCTAGTGTAGCTTATGATGCGGAAGGGGGGGGTACGTTTAAAAGAGGCGTCTGGCAGTGCCCATTTCTTTGTCGTGAGACTGTGCAGAGTATTTTTAATAGCTTTCATACAGCTTCCTTTCCAGAAAGTCTAGCTCAGTTTCGACCACTTTGTGGCCTCCCCAGCCACATCCACCACAGAGACAATGCCAGATGACCGATTCTTGATGTAATCAGTACACCCACAGACATGAAAGTTGATTTCCTTTCCAGCTAAAGAGTGACTCCCGTCTGGCAGCCGGTCAATGTGGCCTAGCCAATGGAAACCTATTTGTATGATCCCCTTCTAAAGTATAATTCCCCCGTTTTGTCCTGTACAACCTTTTCTTCAGTATAGTCGTCTTGTTGTCTAGTCCTGTTTCATGTTTGTTCGCGTCTATGTAAATGTATTTATTTGTTAATCTAATTTTTAGTGGGCTTCCAGACCTCTTCCCTTTGTTATTTCTTTGTATCTACGATGATTCAATTCATCTTTATTTATCCACATACTACAAGCTCTGTCTTTTTAGTGGGTCCCTCCATTTTTCGCACTTAAAGCAACGGTATGTGATGTACTTCACTTTGATCACTTCTGTTTCTTTCTTACTATACAATGTATGATTACTATAGGTCCTCAATTGTTGTAGTCTTTTCATTTCACTATGTTCTACTTACCTTATTCTCTGTTATTAAATGAAGTGAAACATATGTTTTGTCGAAAAATGAAATAAACTTTGAATTGAATTGAATTGAATTGTTATTGATTACTTTCGTTGAAATTCTTTCCCTTCAAGTACACTGTATCTGTTATTGATTATGTTGACATAGAGGAAAATAAAAGCAAACGAACCTCAACTTGACCTTGAATCTTCGGAAGCTTTTATTATCATCTTCAGAGATTGTGAATAAAGTCTCTTAACTGACACAAGTAGTCACGGTATGTTTATTGTCTGGAGAGTATCGAACAACATTAGACTCTTCTGTGTCAATACTTACTCCTATTAAGCTTCAGAGATGGTCGACGCACTTGACCACTATTAACAACACATCGGTAATCAAGTTTCTTCTTGCAATGTGTTACGACGAAATCTCCGTGCACTCGGTGTAATGTGTGCAACAGCACAGGAATTTGAATTTTGTTTGGTAGACAGACAATAAGTAATTGATGAGTGATCAATTCTGTGTTTCCTTCAATGTACTGCCAAGTGATTTAAGCTTTTATAATCGGGACACTTACATTCCTTGCTATAAAACAGGGTTTGGATACCATGAATATGTTGCTTTAGATTACTGATCCTATTGTTTGCCAGCGTTTCTAGATAGACCACGCTGTCTTTTTTGTTGTTTATATTAAAGAGGTTCACGAGTTAACTGCATATTCAACATTTCCAAACAACGTGTCTCATGTCTTTGAACTTCAACTTTTACTGTAGTGAACTTTTGATAGCACAACAGTTTCGAAACCTAGTATTTAAAGAATACCTTGGATCGAAAGGAGGGGAGAGAGATAGAGAGAAATATGGAAGAGATGGAGAGAGAGAAAAAAGAAGAAGAAAAGGTTAAAACAGTGTGAGGTGCGGTTTGATCCTATACCAGTGTTTATGAATACATGTAACTGTTTCAACTTTCAAGGCATGTTCCCAGCTTTAACGCTTATATTGACATATTATTGCACTAACATACAAATATCCGCTCTTCACATAGACATTCTGTTTTCCTTCTAGATTCGTCTCAGCTCCCTGGTTTGACCAATACTTTGGTTTTTGTGTATCATTCCACAGATACAAGATTTTACCCTGATCGTTCGTGACTGGAATGCCAATTATCAACAGGCGCCCTCTGTGCGCAAAGATTTAGCCAAATTGGTGTGTACCATGCCACGTCTTTCCAGATTCAAAGTGCGATCCTACTTCCTGCTAGAAGATGATTTTTTCTCAAAAGCCGTCGAACTGGCGAAATCCTGTCAGGTATGTCTCCTTTAATTGTAAATTATACATTTGTAACCCTGAATCATAAAATCAACAAGAAGTCAGCAGACATGGACTGTTTGGTAAGGACAGATTCTGAAAGAGCAGACTTTAAACTTTAAATAAAGTCTAACTCTGAAAAACATTGTGCTGAGAAAAGAGGATCCGAAGAATAAAGTTTAATGAATAGCCTAGATAACTGTGCAATGAATAGACCAAGAAAAAAAGAAGGATATAGACCGCCCTTGCAACGGCAATTAAGAGATTATTAGATTAAGCTGAACTTAGCCATGCTGTTGCTATTCCTGCTTTCTATCTACTACCAACACCAATTTTCAAAGCAGTATCATTACCCTTCTTAAAGTCATTCGAGCTGAAAGTGACGAGAACGTAAGGATTTTCTAGAAAATCGGAAAGGGGCCTTTAAAAATTACCTAATCATACAATTCTACGAAAAAATATTCTAGAATAAGTGATGATAACAGAATATCCTATTGGTTTCATGGCCCCAAACTTTGAATCCTGTAAAAGAAGAATTGTTCCTCCAGAAAATAGGAAAGACTCAAGATTGACTTTAGTTTGACCCGTTTCATCCATTTTGACTCCTTATGTAAAATCAGGGCGAGCGACTTTTTGTTACTTTTGTGATGCACAACCACTCTATTATTGTAATGAGAGACATTGTCAACAAATATTTTTGCGATAAATTATATTTCCATCATCTTCATACGTTTTTGTTTTTTTTTGTTGACCGTATACATCATAAAACCAAACACCCAATTGAGTTCGCATGCCCTCTTCTTTAATCTTTCTCCAAAAATTTCTATACGCTTTATCGATAACTCGGTTTGCGTTTCAGCGGAAGGTGACTTTCTCATAACAAATCGTCAGTGATATGGCAAATGTATGGCAAAGTCACGATAAGCACTCCGCAACGCATGATGTCATTACTGAGATAATCGCCTTTAGAGAAAAAAAAAAAAACAAAACCGACGTCAATACGTAAATTTCCTATCTTCTCCCTTTCAAAATGCTGTGCTTTATAGAGTGTGGTGAAGGTAAGAGTAACAATTTTAGAAGAGATTCTTAAAAAAATGATAGCCTACGTAAGCCTAGATGAAACTAATTCAATTCGAAAGAAACTCGCCCTTTTCCCGATTTTCATAACATTCCGTGTAAAAGGGTGAATTTGGTCAAGGGACGAATACCGCTTTGCGCATGTACTATTCGTCAATTCGCAAAATCTCGAGGTGCGTATTCGGGCAGTCCCCCACCCCCACCCCCCCCCCCCCCCACCCTCATCCTCCGGACACTACCACCAGAACAATTACGCCCTGGGCTACTACCCCCGAGGACAACTGAGTGCCCTCAAAACGGCAAATACCGCCGAAGACATCTACCCCGTACAACTACACTCTTAGGGCAATACCCTACAGGGCACCGGGTTAGTCCCCCCCCCCCCCCCCCCCCTCCTCCCTCGGCTGTTTGTTTGGGTTTTAATACCATATCAGAAAACAGAGTACAATATGGGATGGTATTTTTTCTTGCACTGTCTTCATTCATTTTTGTTTCTTTTGCTCTTAATCAGTTACCGTTACAATACCTACGACAATAAACATAAGAAAATGAGAATTGAGTTTACTGCAAGTCGTATTTCCCTCTCACAAGAGAGGGACGCTCAATAAAAAGTCAAATTTTCTGGTAGGATCTGGTCACCGTTTCATGAAAGTCGTCAGCCCTGACAAGTTGTCATTCTCTGACAATTACAATAGTAACCGCATTCGTTGTAGGTCCATGGTAACAAATCAGTGAAAAAAAAACTCCTTACCCAATCAGAAACCAGAATTTTACTGACGTCGTCAGCGATTAACACCTTTTCAGTGCTGACAACTGTGATGAAACGGTGCCGTGATCTGTCATACAGTATAATTACAGCTAATTGTCCATACACTTGTATGATTACTACAATTGCACTTGCCAGTTTTCGAATTGAATGTTCAACAACTCTGTTAACTATCGGGTGGTTAATGCCAAATGATGCAGCAGGGCACTTCTGAAATAAGCTTTACGGTATGATAATAAACACTAAAATCGCATCATCAGCTATAGTGACAGTGATAGGTATTGCCGAAAGCTATAGTACCAATTCAATAAGTTATGAAATGAATATAAAACCATATATAGAGGTTTGTCTCCGGGGTTAGTTGTACTAAGGGCATAGCCCTAGTTACGGGGGACAAATTCGGGAGGGGGGGGGGGATAACCCGGGTGGTAGTTATCCAGAGTGAACTGCCCTCAAGGAATTGTCTTGGGGTGATTTCCTAGTGGTTATCCAGTAGGCTCTTGTCCGGGGGGATATTTGTTGCGAAGGTTATTGTTAAGATATTGAAGTTCTTGGTGCAAGTATTGGAAGGGGGGGGGGAGGTGTAGTTATCCTGGGGAAATTGCTCTTAAACGTAGTTTTCCGAATTCTAGTAGAATTTACCCGCGTATTAATAGAATTTCTACTAATACGCGGGTAATTATCCGGGGGAAGTTATGATGGAGGGGAGGGTATATTTATGGAGTTGGGGATGTTATCCGGGAGGTAGTTATCCGGGTGTTCTTTGTCCGGGAGTAGTTATCATTGGGTAGTATGCGGATGATACAGTTATCCGAGTGTTCGTTATCTGGGTGGTAGTTGTCCGGCCGGGGGGGGGGGGGAGTACATGTGGTTGTCCTGGGGCAATTGTCCTGGGGGTGATTTCCCTAGGGGGGTAGTTGCGCGGGGGTAGGTGTGCAAGGAATAATTGCCCTGAAGGGTAATTACCCTAGAAGGGTAGTTAACCTTATATTATGTACCATGTTGTAATCTTGTGTAATGTGTTTTTTATTCTTTTAATCTTAATTGATCAAAATAAACAAGTTGACATCAGAGCAAAATTCGAAATGATAATGACCAAAAAACAGCATTTTATGTGTAATAAAGGCAGTACAAATGTGGAAAAGGTATTATAATGTCCGTTATTAAAAAAAAAAAGCTTCAGCAGATAACGGAGAGGATCAAATCGAACCAAGACGCCCAGAGGAGAGACCATCTGATTCCACATGAAGAAAAAAAGAAAAGAAAACAAAACAAAAAAGTAGAAACGTGTATGCAAGTATCTGAAATTATAAATGGCAATAATATACCGTTTGTTTAAACATGGAACCAAGCAAATGCCCCCTACGCCCAATGGGTATCACAGATCGGCACCTATGACATACTCATTACGAATGATTTTACATTTAGACCCTATTATTCAGAGTGCTCATCCCAATGACATGCTTTACATCATAGGGCAAATTTTCATTTGTGAAAGCGAAATGCTAGTTTTCTTTTCTTTTTAACCATGTGATATTAGATTTCTTTACATGCCTTCAGGTACACTTTATATGCTTGAATTGAGGGTACATCACTCTGTATCTAAATAGATAAATATGATATTTGAACATAAGAAAATCATAAGTTATGAATTCTTCACTTCGAACCTCCCAAGAATTCAAATATGAAGGAGTTTAAATTCTTTCAGTATTTTGATTTATTAATGATAATAATAATATGAGATATTTATTTAGCGCTTAATACAATATGTTTCGAAGCGCTTTAAAATCATCAAAACAAAGAACCAAACAAAAAAAAAACATACAAATCAGCTTGGAATACAAATAATCTACTACGAATGCATACATAATCATCAGTTCTGCTCTAGAAATAAGCGGGTTTTAAGTTTCCTTTTGAAGATGTCAATTATTGCATTAATTATCTCAGGCCCTATAGAGTTTTACATAATGACATTCAAGGAATATATAAATAACAGTTTCGAGCTGTCTGGCAGATTTATTGTGCAGTTTGAGGATATTATACCTATATCTATAATCTTTATCTATAGAAGGTCTATAGATAAACGGGGTTTTTCCTTTGATTTTAAGTTATTTCATGAAGTTATTGCATTTAGTGATAGTAATATGAAGAGTTTGTTCGCAAAAAACCCATAAGTCCATATTCGCCAAATGGAGATATTTGCGAGTAGAGGTCAAGAAAATAAAGAGAATAATAAGATCTTTTTTGCTTCTTTTTACCATAACTTACAAAATGTGTCTTTGGTGCAGTGACCAATATATCATTTAAAGGTATTATTTTGTATTTTATGACAGAGACCGTACTTCAAAATTTTCGGAAATGGACTTATCGGTTTTTGCGAACAAACTCTTCATATATATACATATATATAAATATATATATATATATATACATACAACAACAACAACAACAATAAATTTGCTTTGTTGCAATACAGCTTTAACAGAATTCAGAGGACATATTTTGGAACTTTCCTTGCTTGAAACAAATTATTTACTATTAATATTATTACAAATTTTAGCAAGCTCCCGACTTGAAATGGCTAACAATGGTTGACAAATATTCCTAAAAAGAAAATTAATTTCATCCTTTCTTTTGGAGAAAAACCAAAATCAAATAATTTGCTTCCTGGTAGTTCAGGATGCAACAGACCACTGACAAAAACTACACCCATGTCAAACCACTATCTATAAGAAAGAAATGCATTGATTTGGATCGGATTAATATTTCTGTTAAACCACTAATATTGACATGATCGTAAATGTGAAAATTCTCCCCAAATTTCGTATTAAGTGCTTTCATTCTGAAAAAAAAAGTTAAGACAAAGTCACATAATTGGATGTAATCTTGCTTATTCAACACAGAGACAGGTGCATGGTTGTAATTTTGTAATACTGAAAGTTCAGTTCTCTTCCATGGACTATCAAAAATTTTGTCCAGAAGAAGTTT
The DNA here is from genome assembly GCF_040938485.1 of Diadema antillarum. Taxonomy (NCBI): domain Eukaryota; kingdom Metazoa; phylum Echinodermata; class Echinoidea; order Diadematoida; family Diadematidae; genus Diadema; species Diadema antillarum. The sequence goes on along the minus strand of NW_027272552.1, from coordinate 2,936 downwards.
AACCCAAACCTTTTTCAGTAAAACATAGGAATCAATCATTCGCAGCCCATCTACAAAAGCGAAATCATTCCATCACTCATGCTATTCATTCTGTTTAACCGTTTAGCAAATCTTTCTTGGGATCTGTACGCATAATACTGAAAAAAAAATACACCTATGGAGGTAATGATAAGGTTTTGACCAAACAAGTCTTTTCAGTCTGATGTAGAATAATTTCTGGAGCGATAACACTTTACTGCTTTTATGAATTTTAGTTGTGATTTGTAAATGATATCAGAGGCTTTCCTATATTATGTAACCAAAAAACAAACAAACAAACAGCTTTGAGTGTTTTGATTTTATCAGATTTCTAAATCAGGCATTTTAACAATATGGCTGTACTTGAAGTCCCCTTTTAGCACCAAACCACATTGATTCAGATTTAGATATATTCCGATGACAACAAGACCATGCTGCAAAATTTAAGCAAATTAAAGAGACAATCAAAAGAACTATTTAAGCCATCTAAAAAACAAGTGGACTGATCAGATAAAAAAAGATGCTTTCACTTATTTTCCTTCTTTGTTTTGTTTTACTCAAAGGGTAATTGTTTCTATAACTAATAAAGACAAACATGGAGAGAAAGGGCATCCATAAGGATTCCTATTTCCATCGAAACAGCTTCAGTAAAAAAATAAATAAAATAATCCAATTTTCATGACATAAATCTTCTCGCTAGAATATAGGATTTTGATCAAATCAATAAATTTATTCCCAAAATTAAATCTTCTGAATTTCCTGTGACTACAGATGTTTGTATATGTATATATAAAAAAGAAAATAATGATAATAATAACAACCAGTTTCATTCATCCAAACAAACTCTCATGTGGCATGATTTTAAAGTTTTGTTAATGTGATAATAGACCAGCGTTTGTTAATCTGACAAAGAATATTGTGGTTCGAAACTTAAATTGTGTTCAAATTAACGAACCTCTAAAATGCTGACCCTTATTTGATGGAATCAAAGAACCTTTGAAATAAAGAAAACTTTTTTTAAAAACATGTTTTCAACAAATTCAACATGCTTTCACTTTTATAGCAGAGTGAAAGAGCACTTGACCTACCACTTTCAGAAAACATATTTTCTTTATATTGTTGTCCTATATACTTTAACTTTAGTAGTCTCCTCATCCAGCGGTTCTAACACCAAAAAAAAAAAAGAAAGAAAAAGAAATCATAACTTTTGCATTGCTCGATTTTCTTCAAACCTTCACTTATGTGTTTTACTGATGCTGCTGCTTTCACTCTATTCACATTTTCCTTTCTTTTAATGACAACGTACTTACTGATCGAATGGTATGCATGTCATATTGCAACTGAATGATGTCGGTGTAAGAAACTCAGGAAAAAACCTTTGGAAATTCGTAGATGTTTTTATGTTCTCATGATCCTTTTTAATATATATATATATATAGATATATATATATATATATATATATATATATATATATATATATATATATTATACAACAGGTCAATTTCTTTTAAAGGAGAAAAAACCACAATTTTTTGACTTGCATATATAATGAGCGTATAAATGTTAGAATAAATTTTAATTTCCACAAGAATAATTTACCATGTCATGTGCTTCCATCCAACAAGTCGTGAGTCTTCTCTATGCTTCAAAGCAATGAATCACTCAATGTCACGTTGGATCTTATCAAGTATAGTAGAAAAAAAAAATACATGAGGCGAGGACGGGGCCAAAGAAAGGAAGTATTCATAGAAATGTGCCTTCTTTTACTTTTCTTCAGATTTGCAATCTTTCAATGACGTTTATCGATGGCTGGATGTCAGAGTCAGCGTCAGCAGCAGCAGACTTTGCTGAATTTCTGTGTCGTATGCCCAATCTTAAAGATGCCAAACTCATATGCCACAACCTGCCTGCAGAATTTTTCACGAGAATTGCTTCTCAGCCCGCAGTCTGTATAAAAGTTAGTTTGGAATTTTTCGATTTTATCTTGACTTGCTGTTAGGGAGATAGATATTTACTATAGGCCTACAGATTCTGTATCACACTATACTGCAAAAGTCTTTGCAGTCATTGCAATGGACATAATATTCTGACATCTATTCTTCCAGAAGGATATTGTGAGCATATTTAAGTTCTGATACCAGATAAAGTTGTAAGATAAGCAAAGAAGGAGATGACACAAAAATTCCAAAGATAACATCCTTTTTCCTCGTATTTTTTTCACAAATATCATTTCCCTAGAAGACAATGTGAATCCTATAAGCTGTATCAATCCTCACGAAGATAATTGAGTGAAATGTTGCTATGCAGGAATTTATCCTAAACAGAAATAGAATATGTGTATTTTCTTTGTACTTAGACATGTTGCTCAGATTATAATTTGTGTATGTGTTTCGTATTTGTACATGCTACAGCAGCTTGAGGACATTACCGTCAATGGAAGGCCGTTAAACCAGTGGCTCGTTGACGAGACTAGTAAGGAGGCAAGACACAGGTACTCGTATACACTTTGTTCTTAAGCATTGTTAAGTGCCTTATTGTATGTTTTGTAATATCTAGCGACGATAAGGGTTTATTTTTAGATAATCTAATTCGACGATCCAGTCCTGCAGCCCTATAGATAAACCAATATAGCATTATTATTGGCATAGCCACGTGAGAGCAGCTTAAGTGAAAGATGCCCTCCTAAAAACACTGTAAATGGAACATTCTCTTTCTCTTCCAACTACTCTATAAGTAATTTCTCTCATTTTGAATATTTTGTCTTTGGCATGCAGATTAAAATTGTTCTTTAATCATTTCTGCGCCAATGACTGGAATGTGCACGAATTTCGCACATAAAACTATGAACAGGTAATTCATGTGGCACACGAGTGAATGTATTAACCCTAACTAGGCGGGCTATTTAGGTAGTTGATAG